>NC_091192.1:110000-125000 GCF_040958095.1 Procambarus clarkii
AGAACATCCCACTGATTTGAACATTCAGTGAAAGCAGGATGTATTCCTGCTGAATCTCTCAGGGTTGCAGGTAAAATATCTCTGACGAGGTCGTGCGATGCATGAGAGGAGGAAAGGAAGACTGGTAGAGCAATTTGGGAGGCTATGCGGACACCAAGGCCGCCGAGTCTTACAGGAAGGGTTGCTTGCTCCCACTGAGAGTCGTCCAATGGCAGGTTCAGGACTTTCACCAGCATGGACCTCAGAAGGGTGTCATACACATTTAACTTAGGGCTGCTGTAGGATGGAGAACATCTCAGAAAGTAGGTCAACTTAGGGAGAGACAGGCATCTTGTAAGGAGAAAGAGAGCATCATGGGCATCAATCTTGTCAATCCTGTCCTGCATTCTCTTTAGGTCAGTGATTTTTGCAGCCAGGACCTCCTCGATTGCTCGTGGGCCAATGGGGGCACCCAGGAGAGTGCAGTCCGGTGGCTCGACAACGAGAATGTCTGGAAGAGCATATATATATATATATATATATATATATATATATATATATATATATATATATATATATATATATATATATATATATATATATATATGTCGTACCTAATAGCCAGAACGCACTTCTCAGCCTACTATGCAAGGCCCAATTTGCCTAATAAGCCAAGTTTTCCTGAGTAAATATATTTTTTCTAATTGTTTTCTTATGAAATGATAAAACTACCCATTTCATTATGAATGAGGTCAATTTTTTTTATTGGAGATAAAATTAACGTAGATATATGACCGAACCTAACCAACCCTACCTAACCTAGCCTAACCTAACCTAACCTATCTTTATAGGTTAGGTTAGGTTAGGTAGCCGAAAAAGTTAGGTTAGGTTAGGTTAGGTAGGTTAGGTAGTCGAAAAAACATTAATTCATGAAAACTTGGCTTATTAGGCAAATCGGGCGTTGAATAGTAGGCTGAGAAGTGCGTTCTGGCTACTAGGTACGACATATATATATATATATATATATATATATATATATATATATATATATATATATATATATATATATATATATATATAATGTACCTAGTTGCCAGAACGCACTTCTCGGCATACTATGCAACGCCCGATTTGCCTACTAGGCAGAATGATTTTTTTAATTGCAATAAATTGTTTCCAATTAGTTTATTTAAAATATTATTATTATATTATGTTAAGAACATGAATTACTGACTTAGTTACATTAGTTTAGGTTAGGTTAATATAGGTTAGGTTAGGTAGGGTTGGTTAGGTTCGGTTATATATCTACGTTAGTTTTAACCCAAATGAAAAGAACTTAACTCATACATAATGAAATGGATAGTTTTATCATTTGTTGAGAAAAAAAAATAGAAAAATATATAAATTCAGGAAAACTTGGCTTATTAGGCAAATCGGGCCTTGCATAGCAGGCTGAGAAGTGTGTTCTGGCTACTAGGTACAACACACACACACACATGCGAGGGGCCTCGTAGCCTGGTGGAGGGGCCTCGTAGCCTGGTGGATAGCGCGCAGGATTCGTAATTCTGTGGCGCGGGTTCGATTCCCGCACGAGGCAGAAACAAATGGGCAAAGTTTCTTTCACCCTAAGTGCCCCTGTTACCTAGCAGTAAATAGGTACCTGGGAGTTAGTCAGCTGTCACGGGCTGCTTCCTGGGGTGTGTGTGTGTGGTGTGGGGAAAAAAAAGAAAGAAAAGTAGTTAGTAAACAGTTGATTGACAGTTGAGAGGCGGGCCGAAAGAGCAAAGCTCAACCCCCGCAAAAACACAACTAGTAAACACACACACACACACACACATATATATATATATATATATATATATATATATATATATATATACACATACACACACATACACATATATATATATATATATATATATATATATATATATATATATATATATATATATATATATATATATATATATATAATAAATAAGAATCAATATCTGCATGATCTTAAGTTATAATTATAATTTATATAAAATTATATATATATACAATCATTATTAAATATTACGTATAAACATATGTTGTTAAATATGACCAAAAGTGTAAGATTAATAATTCTTAAAAATAATAAAAAAAACGAATTTAATAAAGATAAAACACGGATTAATAAAGATAAAACACGAATTTTCTCAATGTTTCTTATGTTTCTTTTTACTGTCGATGGTAATTGAAAAATCAATTCTCCAAAATTCATTTTTATTTCTAGTCTGACGCGACGCTTGAACGCCTTTCATAATAACTTATTACATTTTCAATGACTTTAGTTTTACACACACACAACTGTAACCTGAAAACAGAGTTTTGCTATGCTAACGTTTTAAACAGTTTGTCTTATATACTCGCATTTGGGTGAGGTGATATGTTGCAACAGTTTTGGATGAGGTGAACAAACTTTCAACACAAGACAGAACACGGAGCAATGGGCATTAATTGGATAAATGAGAGGGAAGAATGGAAGTAACTGCAAAAAGCCTATTGGCCCATATATCCTCTTGATGCTTCTATATTGGTGCGGAGTCTTGAAGTGGGTAGAATATAGTTTTGCATTAATTGGCTGTTGATTGCTGGTGTTGACTTATTGATGTGTAGTGCCTCGCAGATGTCAAGCCGCCTGTTATCGCTGTATCTATCGATGATTTCTGTGTTGTTTGTTAAGACTTCTCTGGTTGTGGGAAGAGATTATATGTTCCTTAATAGAGCCAAGTTGCTTATGCATTGTTAATCGCCTGGAAAGAGATCTTGTTGTCTTGCCTATATACTGAGTTCTTTGGGGCGTACAGTCCCCAAGTGGGCATTTGAAGGCATAGACGACGTTGGTCTCTTTTTAAGGCGTTCTGCTTTGTGTCTGGAGAGTTTTTCATGAGTAGGTTGGCCGTTTTTTTGGTTTTATAGTAAATCGTTAATTTTATCTTCTGATTTTTGTCTGTAGGCATAACGTTCCTATTAACAATATCTTTCAGGACCCTTTCCTCCGTTTTATGAAAAGAAAAGAATGTGGAAAAGAAGTTCCTGTAAAATAGTCTAATACGAGGTACAGGTGTTGTGTTAGTTGACTGTTAAGAGGTTGCATGTCATTTCACTTTCCTTTGTATGATGTCTTCAACGAAACCATTGGAGAAGCCATTGTTGACTAGGACCTGCCTTACCCTACAGAGTTCTTCATCGACTTGCTTCCATCCTGAGCTGTGGCTGAGAGCACAGTCGACGTAAGTGTGGCTGAGAGCACAGTCGACGTAAGCGTTGACAATACTCCTCTTGTACCTGTCTGGGCAGTCACTGTTGGCATTGAGGCACATTCCTATGTTTGTTTCCTTAGTGTAGACTGCAGTGTGGAAACCTCCGCTCCTTTCCACGACTGTTACATCTAGAAAGGGCAGCTTCCCATCCTTCTCCGTCTCGTAAGTGAAACTCAATACAGAATTGCGCTCGAACACATAAGCATCTTGGAAACTTGGGTGAGGCGAGCCCACGACGTCTGGCCACCAACCTGGAACAATCATTCTCTTTTTCAATTTCAAGTAAAGAGACATCGTCCCTTAAGTTTAGGTGGATATAAATAGGAGGTGCCAATAGGACCATGCTAGTAAAGCTCAATAGGACCATGCTAGTAAGGCTCAACAGGACCATGCTAGTAAGGCTCAACAGGACCATGCTAGTAAGGCTCAATAGGACCATGCTAGTAAGGCTCAAGAGGACCATCATAGTATGGTCAACAAGCTTTCTGTAGATTCGTTTACTTTCACGTTGTTTAAGAGAGAGTTGGGAAGAGCGAGTAAACACATTCAGCACATTAATGCTGCCAGAGGCGTGGACGTGCACACCAGTAGCACTTGTGTGATACTCAAACACAATGGCATCCAACTTGTGTATTATATGCTTCTAAAACATGTATTATTTTAAGATATATTTACAAATATATATTAGAATGCATATATGATCTGCAGTAATCATAGCCTGATATGATCTATGGTAATAACAGTAGAAGTATTTGTTTGATGTATAGTAATACGCTCTTGTAGCTGAGTCAGTAGGGCAAGAATATGATAGCATTGTAGTATGGAGGGAGCTTGGTGGGGGTTACTATGATAGCATTGTAGTATAGAGGGAGCTTGGTGGGGGTTAATATGATAGCATTGTAGTATGGAGGGAGCTTGGTGGGGGTTAATATGATAGCATTGTAGTATGGAGGGAGCTTGGTGGGGGTTAATATGATAGCATTGTAGTATAGAGGGAGCTTGGTGGGGGTTAATATGATAGCATTGTAGTATAGAGGGAGCTTGGTGGGGGTTAATATGATAGCATTGTAGTATAGAGGGAGCTTGGTGGGGGTTAATATGATAGCATTGTAGTATAGAGGGAGCTTGGTGGGGGTTAATATGATAGCATTGTAGTATGGAGGGAGCTTGGTGGGGGTTAATATGATAGCATTGTAGTATAGAGGGAGCTTGGTGGGGGTTAATATGATAGCATTGTAGTATAGAGGGAGCTTGGTGGGGGTTAATATGATAGCATTGTAGTATAGAGGGAGCTTGGTGGGGGTTAATATGATAGCATTGTAGTATGGAGGGAGCTTGGTGGGGGTTACTATGATAGCATTGTAGTATGGAGGGAGCTTGTTGGGGGTTAATATGATAGCATTGTAGTATGGAGGGAGCTTGGTGGGGGTTAATGTGATAGCATTGTAGTATAGAGGGAGCTTGGTTGGGGTTAATATGATAGCATTGTAGTATGGAGGGAGCTTGGTGGGGGTTAATATGATAGCATTGTAGTATAGAGGGAGCTTGGTGGGGGTTAATATGATAGCATTGTAGTATGGAGGGAGCTTGGTGGGGGTTAATATGATAGCATTGTAGTATGGAGGGAGCTTGGTGGGGGTTACTATGATAGCATTGTAGTATGGAGGGAGCTTGGTGGGGGTTACTATGATAGCATTGTAGTATGGAGGGAGCTTGGTGGGGGTTACTATGATAGCATTGTAGTATGGAGGGAGCTTGGTGGGGGTTAATATGATAGCATTGTAGTATAGAGGGAGCTTGGTGGGGGTTAATATGATAGCATTATAGTATAGAGGGAGCTTGGTGGGGGTTAATATGATAGCAGTTAAGTAAGACAGTAAGTAGCACTTCTTACTTCCCAGTAAGACAAGGAAGGCGCCACTAAAGCGTGTGAGGGCCGCCCACCTGACCTGCTTCACACGCAGCGCTGCCTCCCCCTCCACGCCGCCCACTGCCTCCCCCTCCACGCCGCCCACTGCTTCCCCCTCCACGCCGCCCACTGCCTCCCCCACCACGCCGCCCGCTGCCTCCCCCTCCACGCCGCCCACTGCCTCCCCCACCACGCCGCCCGCTGCCTCCCCCTCCACGCCGCCCGCTGCCTCCCCCTCCACGCCGCTCACTGCCTCCCCCACCACGCCGCCCGCTGCCTCCCCCTCCACGCCGCCCGCTGCCTCCCCCTCCACGCCGCCCGCTGCCTCCCCCTCCACGCCGCCCACTGCCTCCCCCACCACGCCGCCCGCTGCCTCCCCCACCACGCCGCCCGCTGCCTCCCCCTCCACGCCGCCCGCTGCCTCCCCCTCCACGCCGCCCGCTGCCTCCCCCACCACGCCGCCCGCTGCCTCCCCCTCCACGCCGCCCGCTGCCTCCCCCTCCACGCCGCCCGCTGCCTCCCCCTCCTCGCCGCCCACTGCCTCCCCCTCCACGCCGCCCACTGCCTCCATGAGATCCTTGTTTCACTCCTGGGGACTATGTCTCGTGACTCAGAGATGGGGTGGAAGATGGGGCAGGTCTAGGGAAGGGGCAGGATGAGGCAGCTCTAGGGGAGGGCAGGATGAGGCAGGTCTAGGGAAGGGCAGGATGGGGCAGGTCTAGGGAAGGGGCAGGATGAGGCAGCTCTAGGGGAGGGCAGGATGAGGCAGCTCTAGGGGAGAGCAGGATGAGGCAGGTCTAGGGAAGGGCAGGATGGGGCAGGTCTAGGGAAGGGCAGGACGGGGCAGGTCTAGGGAAGGGCAGGATGAGGCAGGTCTAGGGAAGGGCAGGATGAGGCAGGTCTACGGAAGGGCAGGGTGGGGCAGGTCTAGGGAAGGACAGGATGGGGCAGGTCTAGGGAAGGGCAGGATGAGGCAGGTTTAGAGAAGGGCAGGATGAGGCAGGTCTAGAGAAGGGCAGGATGAGGCAGGTCTAGGGGAGGGCAGGATGGGGCAGGTCTAGGGAAGGGCAGGATGGGGCAGGTCTAGGGAAGGGCAGGATGAGGCAGGTCTAGGGAAGGGCAGGATGAGGCAGGTCTACGGAAGGGCAGGGTGGGGCAGGTCTAGGGAAGGACAGGATGGGGCAGGTCTAGGGGAAGGCAGGATGGGGCAGGTCTAGGGAAGGGCAGGATGAGGCAGGTTTAGAGAAGGGCAGGATGAGGCAGGTCTAGAGAAGGGCAGGATGAGGCAGGTCTAGAGAAGGGCAGGATGAGGCAGGTCTAGGGGAGGGCAGGATGGGGCAGGTCTAGGGAAAGGGCAGGATGGGGCAGGTCTAGGGAAGTGCAGGATGGGGCGGGTCTAGGGGAGGGCAGGATGAGGCAGATCTAGGGAAGGGCAGGATGGGGCGGGTCTAGGGAAGGCGCAGGATGAGGCAGGTCTACGGAAGGGCAGGGTGGGGCAGGTCTAGGAAAGGGCAGAATGGGGCAGGTCTAGGGAAGGGCAGGATGAGGCAGGTCTAGGGGAGGGCAGGATGAGGCAGGTCTAGGGAAGGGCAGGATGAGGCAGGTCTAGGGGAGGGCAGGATGGGGCAGGTCTAGGGGAGGGCAGGATGAGGCACGTCTAAGGGAGGGCAGGATGGGGCAGGTCTAGGAAAGGGCAGGATGAGGCAGATCTAGGGAAGGGCAGGATGAGGCAGGTCTAGGTGGAGGGCAGGATGGGGCAGGTCTAGGGGAGGGCAGGATGAGGCAGGTCTAGGGGAGGGCAGGATGGGGCGGGTCTATGGGATGGCAGGATGGGGCGGGTCTAGGGGAGGGCAGGATGAGGCAGGTCTAGGGGAGGGCAGGATGAGGCAGGTCTAGGGGAGGGCAGGATGAGGCAGGTCTAGGGGAGGGCAGGATGGGGCGGGTCTAGGGGAGGGCAGGATGGGGCAGGTCTAGGGGAGGGCAGGATGAGGCAGGTCTAGGGATGGGCAGGATGAGGCAGATCTAGGGAAGGGCAGGATGAGGCAGGTCTAGGGGGAGGGTAGGATGGGGCAGGTCTAGGGGGAGGGCAGGATGGGGCAGGTCTAGGGGAGGGCAGGATGAGGCGGGTCTAGGGGAGGGCAGGATGGGGCGGGTCTAGGGGAGGGCAGGATGGGGCGGGTCTAGGGGAGGGCAGGATGAGGCAGGTCTAGGGGAGGGCAGGATGAGGCAGGTCTAGGGGAGGGCAGGATGAGGCAGGTCTAGGGGAGGGCAGGATGGGGCAGGTCTAGGGGAGGGCAGGATGGGGCAGGTCTAGGGAAGGGCAGGATGGGGCAGGTCTAGGGGAGGGCAGGATGGGGCAGGTCTAGGGGAGGGCAGGATGAGGCAGGTCTAGGGGGAGGGCAGGATGGGGCAGGTCTAGGGGAGGGCAGGATGAGGCAGGTCTAGGGGAGGGAAGGATGAGGCAGGTCTAGGGGAGGGCATGATGAGGCAGGTCTAGGGGAGGACAGGATGAGGCAGGTCTAGGGGAGGGCAGGATGAGGCAGGTCTAGGGGAGGACAGGATGAGGCAGGTCTAGGGGAGGGCAGGATGAGGCAGGTCTAGGGGAGGGCAGGATGAGGCAGGTCTAGGGGAGGGCAGGATGAGGCAGGTCTAGGGGAGGGAGCTGTGAAAGACTCTCCCGTGGGGGAGTCATTATAAGCGTGGTGATTAGTGATTAGATAAAGGAGTGATTGATTACTCTTTAAATTGATTGACCAATCTTTTTTTCCTTCCCGTAGTGGGAAGGAGCAAGAGTG
Source organism: Procambarus clarkii (assembly GCF_040958095.1). Classification (NCBI taxonomy): domain Eukaryota; kingdom Metazoa; phylum Arthropoda; class Malacostraca; order Decapoda; family Cambaridae; genus Procambarus; species Procambarus clarkii. Next base: position 117,974 of record NC_091192.1, read on the forward strand.
ACGGACTCTTAACAATTACTTTAGCGACGAAGTTACTGTTGATTGTTACGGTGAACCACTGTGGTGCTGGTGACGTTACAGTGAACCACTGTGGTGCTGGTGACATTACAGTGAACCACTGTGGTGCTGGTGATGTTACGGTGAACCACTGTGGTGCTGGTGATGTTACGGTGAACCACTGTGGTGCTGGTGATGTTACAGTGAACCACTGTGGTGCTGGTGACGTTACAGTGAACCACTGTGGTGCTGGTGACGTTACAGTGAACCACTGTGGTGCTGGTGATGTTACAGTGAACCACTGTGGTGCTGGTGATGTTACAGTGAACCACTGTGGTGCTGGTGATGTTACAGTGAACCACTGTGGTGCTGGTGACGTTACAGTGAACCACTGTGGTGCTGGTGACATTACAGTGAACCACTGTGGTGCTGGTGACATTACAGTGAACCACTGTGGTGCTGGTGATGTTACAGTGAACCACTGTGGTGCTGGTGATGTTACGGTGAACCACTGTGGTGCTGGTGATGTTACAGTGAACCACTGTGGTGCTGGTGATGTTACGGTGAACCACTGTGGTGCTGGTGACATTACAGTGAACCACTGTGGTGCTGGTGACGTTACAGTGAACCACTTTGGTGCTGGTGATGTTACGGTGAACCACTGTGGTGCTGGTGACATTACAGTGAACCACTGTGGTGCTGGTGACGTTACAGTGAACCACTGTGGTGCTGGTGATGTTACGGTGAACCACTGTGGTGCTGGTGACATTACAGTGAACCACTGTGGTGCTGGTGACATTACAGTGAACCACTGTGGTGCTGGTGACGTTACAGTGAACCACTGTGGTGCTGGTGACATTACAGTGAACCACTGTGGTGCTGGTGATGTTACAGTGAACCACTGTGGTGCTGGTGATGTTACGGTGAACCACTGTGGTGCTGGTGATGTTACAGTGAACCACTGTGGTGCTGGTGATGTTACGGTGAACCACTGTGGTGCTGGTGACATTACAGTGAACCACTGTGGTGCTGGTGACGTTACAGTGAACCACTTTGGTGCTGGTGATGTTACGGTGAACCACTGTGGTGCTGGTGACATTACAGTGAACCACTGTGGTGCTGGTGACGTTACAGTGAACCACTGTGGTGCTGGTGATGTTACGGTGAACCACTGTGGTGCTGGTGACATTACAGTGAACCACTGTGGTGCTGGTGACATTACAGTGAACCACTGTGGTGCTGGTGACATTACAGTGAACCACTGTGGTGCTGGTGACGTTACAGTGAACCACTGTGGTGCTGGTGATGTTACGGTGAACCACTGTGGTGCTGGTGACATTACAGTGAACCACTGTGGTGCTGGTGACATTACAGTGAACCACTGTGGTGCTGGTGACGTTACAGTGAACCACTGTGGTGCTGGTGACGTTACAGTGAACCACTGTGGTGCTGGTGATGTTACGGTGAACCACTGTGGTGCTGGTGATGTTACGGTGAACCACTGAGGTGCTGGTGATGTTACGGTGAACCACTGTGGTGCTGGTGATGTTACGGTGAACCACTGTGGTGCTACGGTGAACAATTTTTTTGGGGTTGGGGGGTGGGGGGGAGTAAAGAGGAGGGAGAGGCACAGGGAAGTATAGAAGTGGGAAATACAGTGAGAGGTATGAAAGCAGGCGGGCTGTCCGCCTTGCTGACACCATGTGTGGGTGTTGGCAGCTAAGCTAAGCTGGCTCCCTCTTGCCAGGGAGCTGTGAGTGTGGCCACACCCTCGGGGGAGAGGTGTGGCCCCACCCTCGGGGGAGAGGTGTGGCCCCACCCTCGGGGGAGAGGTGTGGCCCCACCCTCGGGGTAAAGGTGTGGCCACACCTTCGTGGGAGAGGTGTGGCCCCACCCTCGGGGGAGGAGAGGTGTGGCCCCACCCTCGGGGGAGAAGAGGTGGGGCCACACCCTCGGGGGAGAGGTGTGGCCCCACCCTCGGGGGAGAGGTGTGGCCACACCTTCGTGGGAGAGGTGTGGCCCCACCCTCGGGGGAGGAGAGGTGTGGCCCCACCCTCGGGGGAGGAGAGGTGGGGCCCCACCCTCGGGGGAGGAGAGGTGGGGCCACACCCTCGGGGGAGAGGTGTGGCCCCACCCTCGGGGGAGAGGTGTGGCCCCACCCTCGGGGGAGAGGTGTGGCCCCACCCTCGGGGGAGAGGTGTGGCCCACCCTCGGGGGGGGGGGGGGAAGGTGTGGCCACCATGGGAATAGCCCGTAAACTCTATTTTATGAATTTAAAATAATCTGTGATATATATTGTTTAGCCTGAAGCAAACGAATTAGACAATATGACTCACTACTGAGGGAGGTGTTACCTACACAGTAACATCACCGTAGGTACAGTGCTACAGTAACCTGCTTGTCCCCCCAGGTACACAGTAACATCACCGTAGGTACAGTGCTAGTAACCTGCTTGTCTCCCCCCCCGGTACACAGTAACATCACCGTAGGTACAGTGCTAGTAACCTGCTTGTCTCCCCCCCCCCAGGTACACAGTAACATCACCGTAGGTACAGTGCTAGTAACCTGCTGGCCCCCCAGGTACACAGTAACATCACCGTAGGTACAGTGCTAGTAACCTGCTTGTCTCCCCCCCCCAGGTACACAGTAACATCACCGTAGGTACAGTGCTAGTAACCTGCTGGCCCCCCCAGGTACACAGTAACATCACCGTAGGTACAGTGCTAGTAACCTGCTGGTCTCCCCCCCAGGTACACAGTAACATCACCGTAGGTACAGTGCTAGTAACCTGCTTGTCTCCCCCCCAGGTACACAGTAACATCACCGTAGGTACAGTGCTAGTAACCTGCTTGTCTCCCCCCAGGTACACAGTAACATCACCGTAGGTACAGTGCTAGTAACCTGCTTGTCTCCCCCCCCGGTACACAGTAACATCACCGTAGGTACAGTGCTACAGTAACCTGCTTGTCTCCCCCCCCCAGGTACACAGTAACATCACCGTAGGTACAGTGCTAGTAACCTGCTTGTCTCCCCCCCCGGTACACAGTAACATCACCGTAGGTACAGTGCTAGTAACCTGCTTGTCTCTCCCCCCAGGTACACAGTAACATCACCGTAGGTACAGTGCTACAGTAACCTGCTTGTCTCCCCCCCCAGGTACACAGTAACATCACCGTAGGTACAGTGCTAGTAACCTGCTTGTCTCCCCCCCCGGTACACAGTAACATCACCGTAGGTACAGTGCTAGTAACCTGCTTGTCTCTCCCCCCAGGTACACAGTAACATCACCGTAGGTACAGTGCTACAGTAACCTGCTTGTCTCCCCCCCCCAGGTACACAGTAACATCACCGTAGGTACAGTGCTAGTAACCTGCTTGTCTCCCCCCCGGTACACAGTAACATCACCGTAGGTACAGTGCTAGTAACCTGCTTGTCTCTCCCCCCAGGTACACAGTAACATCACCGTAGGTACAGTGCTACAGTAACCTGCTTGTCTCCCCCCCCCCAGGTACACAGTAACATCACCGTAGGTACAGTGCTAGTAACCTGCTTGTCTCCCCCCAGGTGGAGCTCCTGTACGGTGACGACCGCCTGCTGGACGGCTGGACGCTGATGGAGGTGGCGTACATCTACATGTGGAAGAGGGTGAGTACCTGTGCTGATAGTGGTGATAGTGAAGATAACTCACCATCGCCAGCCCCAGATAATGTTCCTCTCCTGCACCACCTTGTGCCCACCTCCCACCTCCCGCCGCCTCCATATTCCCTCTAATTTAGATGTGTCTGCCTGATTATTACCTCACAAACGAAATGCTATTTCCCTGGAAATTAAAAACGATTGAGTTATCAGGAAATCAAAATAAAATTATATGCTGCAGTTGGAACGTTATTGGTGCCCGGAGTTACTTTACTGTCGTTACTGTCGTTACTAGTAGTTACTTTCTTGCCGCTGCTGGTGCTAGTTACTGGCGTTACTGGACCGCATCACCTACTGTCAGTACTGGAGAGTGGTGTTGAACCCAGTGTGCAGCACTGGCCGGCTCGGCCCGAGTACTCGCAGGTGTGAACGGGGTGCCAGGGAGCTGAGCTTAACGTGCTGGGGGTTTTGTGCCACTTTGTGCCTGCACTCGTCCCTAACACTCCAGCATTTCACTCGGAAATATTTCCACATTGAAGTATATTCCTTTTGCCAAAGTGATGGCAGAGTGGGAGAGTGAAAGTGAGTTTAATGATCGAGTGTAAGAGAGGATGTGGCATAAGCACGTATGGCATGGTTACAAGCGTACATTAGTACACGCTGGTCACTCTTGTAGCTCACACACACACGCTGCCTGTCCCCTGAGAGTAACACGCGGACCCCCATGTGCCCACATACACACTCCCAGGGCTCCAGACACAAGTCATTTCACTATATAAACACAAAATCCTAAACACTGAATAAGTGCGTCAGATCTTGAACTTTCTGAGTGGTGACATTTCCACTGAGGAAGTGACGTGTGAGTGATGGTGGGAGAGTGTACACGTGAGTACCCAGCACTCTGCTCCACCACCTCCTGGGGCCTCCACGACACACGTCTCACCACCATTACTTACATCCCCACTACAAGGCCGATATAGTTTCATGTCATCGACGCATATAGTGCTACGTAGGTCCTGTCTCCCCCTAGGTCCTATGATGCCAGTACATGTGTACCTTTCATACGCTGAAGGGAATGAACTTGACAATAAGTTATTCTATCACTAAATACATCGATCAAATGAGAGATAAGGACAGAGTAAAAAAGGACTGACAGTGACTCAATATGTAAAGTGAGGAGAGGAGAGAGGGGAAAGTGAGAGGTGGTGGAGGACATGAGGAAAGTGAGGGGCAGGATTGGGGAGTAATAATCAGAAGGCACCAAGTCCGGGAGACATAATCACTGTGTGTGCCAGAGAGCGGTCAACCACTCCCAGCCATCGTTGATCTGCTGCTTTACGACAGCACATGACAGGCGTCCAGTCATGTCAACCAGTCACACACACCCAGGATTTTATCCAGGGACAAATGGTTCAGAGAAACACTGTAGGGAGAACTTTACCCAACACTGTAGTGCCTCAGTGTTTGCTGAACACTGTAAGGTGCTACAAGTAAGGTGCGGGTCTTTGTTCTATGAAGTGTTCACGAGGTCATGGTAGGTGGCCAGAGACGTCTCGGACCACGTGTTAACCGGGGAGGGGGGGGGATGTCACGGTGGAGAGGGGGTGGAAGGTCACAGTGAGAGGGGGAGAGTGAGAGGCAGAGGGGAGACGAGGGGACGATGGCCGTGTATCAACAAGGTAATTACAGCCTGTAGTTGGGCCTCATTTGTCTTGCTATTAGTGTCACCGTCTTCAGGAGGAACTCATCTTACCTAATAAAGCTGGCAGCGCCGAGCTTCAGCTCCTGAGTCCCGCATTTCCAACTGGTTTTGTTTAGCTATGGAAGGAGGTAACTACTGCTACTTCCGTCCACTTGCTTGCTTGCTTGCTACTGGTACATATAAGTAGATAAGTACTCACTTCCTTGTGCCTCGCCTGTGTGTCTAGCTTCCATGAATGTCCTCTTGTCACGTCAATACCCTTAAATCACCCATAGCCTCTCAGTATTTTGAATGTCTGAATCATGTCCCAAGTATTTCTCCTTTGTCAAAGTTGCTGTGTGAACACGGGATGTGTCTGGGAGTGTCACTCAAGGGTTCGACTTCCAGTCACCGCTTAACTGTTTGCAAGTTGAGCATTTTACCCGGTAACGAACTTCTGAGTTTGTTCCTGTTTCCCAAACAAGTCACTAGAGGAGTCCCCGGCTGCGTCCGGGTCTCTCTCCCTCTTCCCCTATTCCACTCACCACCTTTTTCACATCTTCTTCCCTTTCCTTACTCCCTCACACCCCCCCCTCCCCCAGCTCTCCCCGCCTCAACATCTCACCTCTTGCCTCTCACTCCCAATTTCCCTCCTCTCCAATCGCGCCCTCCCTCTCTCCCAGTATCACATCTACCTTTTCCTGTACCCCCCTCTCTTCTCGTATTCCTCCTCCTCCTCCTTCTCTTCTCTCTTCTTCTCTTTCCACCTTCCCCCCCCTCTTCTTCCTCCTCCTCTACCTGTCTCTGCTCTCCTCCCCTCTCTGCTAATATCCCGTTATCCCCTTCTACTTCCTTTTCTCCCTGTCTCTGTCTCCGTCTGTTGTTGTTTGTCACTGTTGTTCTGTGTTCCTCTTTGCCCTGGTGGACCCGCTCTCTCTGCATGTCTGTGTCTGTCTACTTCTGTCTGTCTGTCTCTCTTTACTGCTTTCTCATTCTCTGTCTCTGTTTATCTCTTTCTCATTCTGACTCTAACAGTCTATTTGCTGATCTCTCTGCTATACAAAAATATATAATAGTTTTCCATTGGTGTGTGGATGATCTGCCGGTGGGAGGAGCCGTGCTGGGTGAAATATTAAAATATAAAATAATTTCTCTTTGGCTGTGAAAAAAGGGTGCAGCTTCAGGTATCCTTTGAAGCTATAGAAGGATCATCTGTTTTAGGCAACTACAGACAATGTTTGATGATTATAAAAATTATGTCAATTTTACCGAGGTCAATGCATAATTGTTCACATTAGTGTAAGGAAAAAGTTATGAATTTTTAATTTTTAAAATATTCAGCCAGGCGTAGCTGGCGGGAGTTATAGGGATGGGGGGGGGGGGGGGTGAGTATGTGACTGACACGTTGTTCCCTTTTCAATTCTGGCCAGCCCGTGCTGCCTTGTTTGTCCCGTACCCCATACCATTCCTTCTGCAAAGTTGGGTGATGATACAACCCCCATGAGTGGCCTCCGATCTTGGACAGACACACAATCTCTCTTCCAGATATAAATTAAGTTAATTTTGCGTTTAGGCTGGAGGCAGCTGAGACCGCTGCCTCTGGGAGTCACCACCACACCGCTGCCTCTGAGAGCCACCACCACACTGCTGCCTCTGGGAGCCACCACCACACTGCTGCCTCTGAGAGCCACCACCACACTGCTGCCTCTAAGT
>NC_091192.1:130000-222500 GCF_040958095.1 Procambarus clarkii
CAGGTCGGGGCAAGACACTGCCACACTCCCAGGTCGGGGCAAGGCACTGCCACACTACCAGGTCTCTGGCGCTCATTAAAAGTTCGTGATCTTGGGAGTTTTATTAGAAAGTTACGGCCACTTTGGCCGCCACGACGGTGTTGTTGTTGTTGTTGTTGTTGTTGGTGGTGGTGGTGATGGTGGTGATGGTGGTGGTGGTGATGGTGGTGATGGTGGTGGTGGTGATGGTGGTGGTGTTATCTTGGTGAAGGGGTTGTCATGGGCCGCTCCGTGGCTGATCACTCACTTTAATGTTATAATAACAGTATGTTCACTCACAAGATGAGTGGCGCTGCCCAATAAACTCGCCCCTCGGGGCAAAATTTACAAAAATTTAGTGTTCCCCATAGTGTAGTGGTGGACTTACACAGTGCTGTAAGGCAACTCTGCACCTCTGCCCTGCATGTGTGGGCAGAGGTGCTGCTGGTGTGGGCAGAGGTGCTGCTGGTGTGGGCAGAGGTGCTGCTGGTGTGGGCAGAGGTGCTGTTGGTGTGGGCAGAGGTGCTGCTGGTGTGGGCAGAGGTGCTGTTGGTGTGGGCAGAGGTGCTGTTGGTGTGGGCAGAGGTGCTGTTGGTGTGGGCAGAGGTGCTGTTGGTGTGGGCAGAGGTGCTGCTGGTGTGGGCAGAGGTGCTGCTGGTGTGGGCAGAGGTGCTGTTGGTGTGGGCAGAGGTGCTGTTGGTGTGGGCAGAGGTGCTGCTGGTGTGGGCAGAGGTGCTGCTGGTGTGGGCAGAGGTGCTGCTGGTGTGGGCAGAGGTGCTATATAAAAGACATCTTTCTTGTTCACCCGCCCCAAGTGAACAGCCCAACATTTTGATACAAATAGTTTACGTTATTCAGGAAGTACAGAGAAGCTGCGAGACAGGACCAAAACCGAGGGAAAGGGAGGGGGCGTCCGGGGGTTGGGTGTTGGGGGGGGGATAATGAAGGGAAAGGTGATTGTGAGAGGAACGGAGTGGCAGCCTCTTCCAGTGGCCTTCCTCACACGGATGTGACCGAACACCAGTTGTTTCTGAACATGTGAGGTGTGGCTACACCTTCAGTGAGGTGTAACACCCAGGACCTCCCCCCCCTTTGAGTTCACACCCAGGGAAGCCTTCTCCAAGAGGTCAGCCCAGATGACCTCCGGTTTATCTTGTATATTGATTAAAAATTCCTGGGTTAGTCTTAGTCAGCATAGTTTCAAGTATGTAATATTTCATGCAAGGAAATTAGACTCCAGATTCTTATGTGTAAACATCCCTGGATCTCCCCCTTTTGGCCAGGTCAGAGGTCAGTCACATATGTAATTAATAACTCCTCTCCTGAAGAGTGTATGGTGAATGTCAAACAAGCTTTTTGAAATATTTCTTGAGTGTTTGTACACTTTTGGTGGGTAGCAACAGCAGATCTCCCCCTCCCCCCTGTGGGGGTTGTATATAGAGGGCCTGTAGGAACATAGGAGAGGCAGAGGGCGGTACCCCGGGATCGAAAGCGGGGCTGTGAAGAACATCTCAGCCCGGGAGAGAGATAGCTTAAGGTAATGTGTGTGATCTCTGAGTTTTTGTTCCATGTCCAAATTTCTTAACTTTTTGCCAGTGTTAGTGTAGCATTTATAAGTAGTGATTGACATAATTTTGGTCTCAATAAACTCGTTAAATTTCCCGTCTGTGTCAATTGTTGAATCCTCTTAGCCTTTTGGATATAGTGGCTGACAACCGTCCCATAATTAATGACAGTCATAGAAAGTACTCTCCAAGTCAAGCAATGTTTCTTGCCTCGTTGCTTGATATAGTCTCAATGGTCCAAGGCAGATGGTGGCAGCGTATTTCATCCTGTGTTAGCATCTCCTTGTTGGCAGTGTACTTTGTAGTCCCGGTGTAACCATCATATGTCAGCCCATAACAGTGTTACCAAGTGCAACCGATGAGGAAGTGTTACTCAGGATAGTTTAGTGTTCCATTATAGTGGTACATTTTAGTAGTGTTACAATAGAGGGGTGTTACAATGGTGCTAGCGGTGGTCCAATAAATTGTGGGTGTGTTCACACTTTATTGGAGTCCTGCGCGCCGGCGGCTGCTCAGTTGGCCACGTCGTTGTTTGTTAGTTTAGGCGGGCTCGCGATTTCGTTGCTCGGGGCCACACGTATTTTAAGTGTTATGATTAGTGCGACATACGGGAAACTAGAGAAAGTTTGGGGTATGCGCTCCGCTCTGAAATCTATGGACAGAAATTAGTTCTCGTTTCTCTGCATAGCTTCCAGGGGTGTACAACCCAGTTATAGGTTGTACAGCAATCTGTTCGGCAGGTTGTCTGGGAAATTGTCAGTGAAGGACGCTTACTGATACATTTCTGAGGTACATGGAGTTGCCTCGAGTTCTAGATCTTAACGATAAGGCCGCAGACGGTGCTTCGTCACCTAGAGTGTAGCTGAGTTATCATCATAGAGGGGGTCATGTTGGCAGCGAGACTGACCTCAAACATTCTGGTCGTGAATTGTGTCTTAGGGAGGACGGCTGCTAGTGTTGGATGTTTTTCCCCAAGGGCGGGTCAGGCGTAGTTAACAGGCGTAGCTTACCCAGGAACAATCGTAGATTTAATCACCACGAGAGTAGTCTTACAATTAGTTAAGGGAATTCATAGTTAAGTATATTATATCTTGTTATTTTCATTATTTTACTCTGATATTTTCATAAGTGTAAGGAATTTCAGTGTCGATAAGGTTGTATGTGCACCTGCCGTCTCTTGGGTGCACATATGTGTACATGTGTTTCTCGTGCGACGATCTGAGAGTTTGTTTATACTAAGTTATCAACACCTGTTTCATCTTGGGCGCGCGGTCATAACTCTCGTCCACTCAGGAAGGGTACTGTCCTATGTCCCCACCTCTTTCTGCAGACGCTTCGCGCGGTGTATATTGTGTTTACAGCGAGTGCGCGTTTGTTGTGACTTACTTTTTAACGTTCAATCGTTGCAAGTAATATTGTGTTAAAATTTCATCGCGTTGTCTTGCTTGGTCAAGGCTTTACGGGATTGCCGGTAAGTTGTATGTTGACCAGAGCGAGGTCTCAACGTGGGGTGACTCCGGTCTTGCATTTAGGGGATAACGAATTCTCTGTGCTTCCGGGTACTGTGGCCATGGCGGACCCAGATCATTCGCCGGCACCTGGAATCATCCATGGGCTAGGTAGCCAGTCTACAGAAGACGCTACACCCCCACCGGCAGGGGGTGAGGATTTACTGGGGGAGGGGCCCGTGGTGCCACAAGCCTCCCCCAGCCATTCGTCCTCCCTGCTGTCACAAGGGCCCCTGCAACAACAAACACTGTCTACCCCTCAGGTACAGCCCACACCGCCCCCCGCGTCCCCACCTATACCGGCGGTTGCGCCATCCACTCAGTTGTGTTCCCTACAACTTCAGCCACAACAACAGGCACTTGGTACAACACCTCAGGTACAACTTCAGCCACAACAACAGGCATTTGGTACAACACCTCAGGTACAACAACAGGCACTTGGTACTACATCTCAGATACAACTTCAGCCACAACAACAGGCACTTGGTACAACATCTCAGATACAACTTCAGCCACAACAACAGGCACTTGGTACAACATCTCAGATACAACTTCAGCCACAACAACAGGCACTTGGTACAACATCTCAGATACAACTTCAGCCACAACAACAGGCATTTGGTACAACACCTCAGGTACAACTACAGGCATTTGGTACAACACCTCAGGTACAACAACAGGCATTTGGTACAACACCTCAGGTACAACTTCAGCCACAACAACAGGCACTTGGTACAACATCTCAGATACAACTTCAGCCACAACAACAGGCATTTGGTACAACACCTCAGGTACAACTACAGGCATTTGGTACAACACCTCAGGTACAACAACAGGCATTTGGTACAACACCTCAGGTACAACTTCAGCCACAACAACAGGCATTTGGTACTACATCTCAGATACAACTTCAGCCACAACAACAGGCATTTGGTACAACACCTCAGGTACAACTACAGGCACTTGGTACAACACCTCAGGTACAACTTCAGCCACAACAACAGGCATTTGGTACAACACCTCAGGTACAACTACAGGCACTTGGTACAACACCTCAGGTACAACTTCAGCCACAACAACAGGCATTTGGTACAACACCTCAGGTACAACAACAGGCATTTGGTACAACACCTCAGGTACAACTTCAGCCACAACAACAGGCATTTGGTACAACACCTCAGGTACAACTTCAGCCACAACAACAGGCATTTGGTACAACACCTCAGGTACAACTTCAGCCACAACAACAGGCATTTGGTACAACACCTCAGATACCACTTCAGCCACAACAACAGGCACTTGGTACAACATCACAACTAACCATGGCACACCCACATCAACAACACCAATGTAATTCACAACCCTCCGTTACCCCTCAACCACCCTATACCCCCCAGTCCTATCAACCAGCCACCCCCCTAGCTCCTCCCAACACCACCACCCATACCACTCATCCAACCTCCCCTGTTACCCCTTTCCCCCTACCTGGCCTAACGCCCACATACCAGGCGCCTCCCCATATGCACAGCTCCCCTCCTTACCCCTCCCACTTAACACCTAACCCCCCTCCTTTCCTTCATTCCCCTTCCTACCCTCCTGCCCCCCACCTCCCCTATGTCCCCGCCCAGTATTCCCCTTCCTCCGCGCCCCTCCCGGGTGGGTCTCCTCATTTGCCAGCCTTAGCGGGGTTGTTACCCAAGCCGGTCGTGCCTAAATTGATTTGCAATGACCTATCGCGTGATAAGGTGGAGCGCAACAGAGCAGTAGAGGACTGGCTCTGGCAGGTGGATTCTGCCTTAGCGTCGGCGCCCAGCGATCCTGTGAAGATCCATCTGGCCGCCGGGTTTTGCGTGGATCCGAGCGGCCCTCTTATGAAACTAGAGACGTTTAGACGTTTGGGCACATGGCCAGAGTTCGTACATGCGATAAAACAACGTTACAAGGAGCGGATCACGGAGGAAGAGGCTTACAGATATTTGTCAAATCTTCGTCGCGACCCGAATGTTACAGTCAAAGCGTTCGGTACTGTTGTGTTGAGTAGGGTCAGTGACCTCAGACAGGAACTGGGGTATGACACAGCGGCGGTTGAGAGCTTGGCGAAACAGCTCTTTTGCAGATCTTTACCTCCCACCATTGGCCCGTTTATTGCAACAGAGGGTCTCCATATGAGCTTTGATAGATTATTAGAACACGCATCCTGGTTCTGTGACGTGGAACAGACCGCATCTCGGGTCAGCACCCAGCCGACCCCTTATGTTAACGCTATTGCCGATCCTGCAACAGTGCATGTCGACAAGGGACCAGGGGACATCCCACGACCACAGACCATTACGAAAAGGGGGACAGGGCCTCCCCCTCGGCGGGTACACACATACAATATTACGTGTTATAATTGTGGGGGTCGAGGACATATGCAGCGTGCCTGCCCTAGCGGGGTGTTTGAAGCCTGAGATAAGGTTCCGTTTCATGATGGTCGACCTACATTTGAGGTGAAGGTTGAGGGTGAGAGGTTGATTGCTTTCATGGACACGGGTAGCCAAGCAACACTCATTAAGAGTTCAGCCTTCAGCAAATTCAAACATGCACGGGTTAAATGTAGTAGTAAGCAGCTCACAGCAGTTAATGGGGGACAAATTGACATCTTGGGTCAGGCCACAATTAATTTTGAAATAGGTCATGATGGGTCGTACCCTCACACTTGTACAGTGGTTCAGAATCTTGCTTATCCGGGTGATGTCTTGATTGGCATGGATTTCTTACACAGGTTTTCATATTCTCTGTCTGCTGAGAAAGGGGCGAGACATTGCCGGTTGAAATTAGGAACTGTATCCTATCCGGTGACATTGACTGACCATCCCCCGGTTGTAGCTTCCATCCAGCGGAAGCAGAAACATCATGCCAATTACGCGAAATTTTTGTTTCAGTCTCCTCCAGACAATAATGAGAAGTCGTGTATTTTACATGCTTTTGACAAGCAGACTTGCCCACCACGATCATTTAGGTTCCTTAGGGTGGCCGTGGGTCGTCATATCCAGCCTGGTACTACCCTTCTGGTGGCCGGCAGGTTTGATAAACTATTAATTCCCCACCACTTAATTGTTGTCCTGGACAAAGGTGCCCTCATACCTGTAGTCAATCTCTCACACAAGACCTACCGCTTCAGAGTGGGTGATCGAGTGTCTCAGGGTATTATCTTAGAGGAGACATCGATCTTTCAATCAGATCCATCGGAAACTATTACAGACACTAAGCAATGTGGCGCTCTTAATGTTAGAGACACTAGTAAGACTGCGGAGCACGGCACAACGGTGCTTACGCCACCTGGCGATACCAACAATTTGAATAAATTAATATCAGCACTAGATTTACAGCACATTCCACAGTTAGAGAGGAAACGGGTGCGGGAAGTTTTGCGTATGTTCCCCGAATTATTTGCAACGGACGACGATCAAATTGGGTTGTTAGACAGAATTGAGCACACCATTCCAACAGGTGATCACGAGCCCGTGTATACGAGACAGTGGAGGCTCCCGGAACAGGCTAAGAAAACTATCAGAGAGGAGTGTCAGAAGATGTTAAGACAGGGAGTTATAGAACCAAGCACTTCACCATGGCTGTCTCCGGTGGTGCTGGTGCGCAAACCGGATGGTAGTTACCGGTTTTGTGTCGACTATCGGAAAGTTAATGAAATAACAAAGGGGGACGTGTACCCCTTACCTCGGATTCAGGAAATTATAGATCAGTTCGCGGCAGCCAAGTATTTCTCCACTCTGGATGCTAAGTCAGCATATTGGGCTATTCCAGTTGCAGTTAAGGACCGTGAGAAAACAGCATTCTCTGATGGGGTTCACCAGTTTCAGTTTAAGCGCATGCCTTTTGGACTCAAGACAGCCCCTTCCTCATTTCAGAGGGCTATTAACTACATCCTCAGCCCTGTGCTAGGTAGGCATTCATTAGCATACCTGGATGACGTGGTTATCTACTCTAGGTCGTTTGAGGAGCACCTGCGGGACTTGACTGAGACACTGTCATTGTTAGACAAGGCAGGCTTCAAATTAAATATCAACAAGTGCACCCTGGCATCTCAGAAATTCAAATTTCTGGGGTTCCAGGTGAGCACAGATGGCATCCGCCCTGACCCAGACTCATGCCGCGCCATTGCTGAGATGCCCGGGCCTAGGTCAGCAAGGGATGTGCGCCGGTTTCTGGGAGCAGCCGGATACTTCCGCCGCCATATTGAGGGATTTGCTAGTATAACAGCGCCTTTAACTGACCTTGTAAAGAAGAATGCTAAATTTATGTGGACCTCAGAACACGATGAGGCTTATACTAGGCTCAAACGTCAATTAATTACCGCCCCAGTATTAGCTGTGCCTGACTTTGATAAGGAGTGGGAGGTGCATACAGACGCTAGTGGTATTGCCATAGGAGGGTGCTTAATGCAGCGTGATTCAGAGAACCATCCTCACCCTGTGGCGTATTTCAGCAGAAAAGTGAAGGGACCTGAAGTTAGATACTCAGCAACAGACAAGGAAGCGCTTGCTGTGGTTGAAAGTGTTCGTTATTTTGAGCCCTACCTATTCCAACGTCATTTTGTTATTTTCACAGATCACAGAGCCCTCACATATATATTTAAAAAGAAAACAAAGTGTCCCCGGATGTCCCGTTGGTCTCATGAGCTGTCAGCTCACTCGTTTCAGATCCTTTATAAGCCTGGACCATCTCACGTTGTGCCAGACACGTTGAGTAGGAACGTCGCGTCAGTTAACGTCAATGTCAACATTGAAACTATTGCAAGTGATAAAATGAGAGAATTTCAAATGGGAGAACAGCGATGGAAGGAAATAATTGAATATTTGGAGGGTGGTAAATACCCTATGAAGAAAGGTAACTTTCCCCTGCAGCATTTTGACCTGCAGAAGGGTGTCCTATATTATGTTAACGACATGAAAGATCGTGCGGTTTACCAGTTAGTCATCCCCGACGTGTTAAGATCATCAGCCGTGAAACTTGCGCATGCATCTAAGATCGCTGGTCACCCTGGGGTCTTTAAGACCTATATGAGAGCTAAAACGTTATTCTATTTTCCTAGGATGTTATCTTATATCACTAAGTTTGTCAGATCGTGTCCGAATTGTCAAAGGAGAAAAGGTACCCCTAAGGTACAGGCGCCACTACAAGAGTTCCCTGACATTTTTGAGCCTTTAGATCGAGTGGGAGCGGATTTGATTGATTTACATAGTAGTCATTCTGGTAATCGCTACGTGTTGGTGCTAGTGGACCATCTGTCCCGGTTCACTACCTTGGTTGCTCTTCCTCGTAAGGACCCCCAGACGGTTGCAGACGCTTTCTTAAGTAAATTTGTCACTGTGTTTGGACCACCTAAAGTATTAGTATCTGACAGAGGTCAAGAGTTCGTTGGTAACACTTTTAAAGAGGTTTGTAAAATTTTAGAAACTACAACAGCCCTCACGACTGCTTACCATCCGCAAGCAAACGGTATGACTGAAAGAACCAATCGTACAATTAAGGATATGCTAGCAATTCTTGCAGAGAAAGATGCTGCCACCTGGGATGAACAACTCCCCTATGTTCAACTAGCCTTGAACACTGCCATTCATCAGTCCATTAACACACAACCACTGCTGCTTTTCATGGGGCGCTCATGTAACTTCCCATCAGGTCTGCTTAACAGACACGAGGTTGTGTACGGTGAGGATTATCCTTCAGAAATCCTCTCTAAAATGAGAAATGCTTGGAGGATTGCTGCTGAGGCTTCTAAGACAGCGAGGAGCCGGTATGCGCACTATTATGATAAGAAGGTTCAACCGTTGACACTTAGAGAGGGAAGCTTGGTTATGAGGTTAAATGAAAAGGCTCCTGCCAATCAAAGTAGGAAGCTAGCACCTAGATGGCGTGGACCATATAGAGTAATTAAGAAGCTTGGACCAGTTAATTTTCTGATCAGGGGAATCTTTGATGACCAGAGTGACACAACTATTCATGTCAACAAATTAAAGTGTTACGTTGCCAGGGAGGAACTGGAACTGCCTTCAGCGATTCCCATTCCTGACCCTTCTGAGTTGACTGACCCAGCTGGGCGTGCCCAGGATGGGGAGGAGGACCTTCTGTCAACTCTCATTGGTACCCAGGGTCAGCCTTGTCACCCCATGTTAACGAGGTCACGGGCGAGGCAGGGAGAGTTTCAGTAAACTGTCTCGTCCCTTAGTAGTTGTTTGTTTTAGCAGAGTTTTTAAACTGGCAATTGTTTTGAGATTTTGTCATGGAATGTATTCAGAGAACATGCCTTACCTACCCTTGGGCTGTACCCTGTCACCAAAGCCCAGGGGAGAGTCCTTGCTTCCGCCAGTCGGAGTGTTATCCTGTCTTCCCCAGGCCTGCTTGTCCACACCGCTCTGTCCCCGGTACCAGCTACTCGTGAACCAACATTGAAGCCAGAGGGGTCACCCCCTCTGGTACAGTGGAGAGGGGGTTACGTTACACCCCACCCCCTCCCAACACTCCCGGTAACCCCACCACTCGGTTACCTGGGACGGTGATAATGACACCATTCACCCAGCCGACACCTCCCACCACACGAGGTTGTCCAAGCCAGAGTTCCTGCCAGCAGAGCACAGCTGTCCAGATGTCAACGTACCATGGTGGGCCCCAGTCTTGCAGTTCATCATCAGAGGCACCCACCTGCCTGCTGCGACACACCGTGCAGGCACACCGGAAGTGGAGGCGCGAGGTCAACAAGCGGGTATGCCAGCAGCAGTCACCTACCAGTTCCCCCTCGTCCTTGGGGATGCCACATCACTGACTCCACCAAGATGCGCAACGAGGCGGTCACATTCCAACGGCACCTCCCTACTGAGTGTGCTTGACTCGCCAATAGGGTGCACGTTTCGCACCATCGGCCCAAGGTCAGGCACATTAGGGCATGCGCGATAAGGCGTACCGGCTCAGTAGAATGTGACACAAGCAACGCCTGTGTAGTGATGGGCCCCAGGAGCTGAAGTCGGGATCCACCTGGCCTGCCGCCACGCCACCCACGCCCCAACACCTGCACCTGCTTACTTCTGTTGCAAGACATCGTTGACGTCACACTCTCTGCCCTGCTGTCACGACTCCTGCTATGTAGCTGATGTCACTCATCATCGACCGTCAGCTTCAAGCAACTGGAAGTGAGATGTGCCTCCATACATCTCTCCCGACACCGTTCACCTGTGACCGGCCAAGTCCCCGGCCGCTGTCACTTGCCGCTGCTCTTCACACCACCACCTTCGAGCAGTTTGATAGCTTGACGAGGAGTCTGTCACCAGTAGACTCGCTCTGTCACCAGACGTACCCCCAGAGCTGTTACAAGAAGATCTCAGGGTATATGCAGGCATCATCGACGGGCAGACGCTGGACCAACATCAGGTCTTCTACATCGGGCCTCCAACATCGTCACCAACATCAGGTCTCCAACATCACGTTACCAACATCAGGTCACCAACATCAGGTCTCCAACATCGCCGCCAACATCGGGTCTCCAACATCAGGCCACCACGCGAGAGTATAACGGATGCACGATAGAAAACGCGTATATAAACACGAACATTAATGTGTCAAGATTTACGAATGATGGTTCAGAGAAATGACTCTATTATTAACGGTGTCAAATAGTTTTGTCTAATTGGGTTAAAAGTGTAACATTTATGGGGATGTAAAGTAACTAGGCCTAGAAAAAGTGGTCCTAGACAGTGTTCTTAGCTAGAGGACTTGGGTCTCTAGCACAAACTTTATCGTGAAGTTTATTTTGTTTCATGTATGTGTCTAGGTGATAAGTCTGTCCTGGTGATGAGTGTCCAGGTTTTCTGGGTGTTACCAGTGTATGGGTACATAATTTGTTTTTTATTTGCATGTCTTTTTATTTCATTAAAATGTTGTAATGTTAAGTAATGTTTCTGTTGCGGTAAGAGGTAGTCTTACTATCAGTGTGTGCAGGGTGCATGCAGGTTGACCCTGGCACTATTGTCTTGTGCGGTATATGGATTGGCCCACAAGTATTCTGTTAACGTACGGTTCTATTGATGAGTCTTCATGTCTATTGTTGTATTTTTACCATGTTTTATAACTTGTATAACTCATACGTTTGGCTGTGGGTCATGAGGTACCCAGCAGATGTTTGGGGGTATGCCCACTTAGGTATAATGTTTCCTGTTATTTTTTAATTAGTTAGATTTAAATGTTAGCGTAGGAGTATTACGTATATATATTTTTTTTTTCATGTTGCTGATCATTTTTTGTATGTTGTGTTCTTTAGACCTTCTGAGGAAGACTTGCTAGCCTGCCTAGTGTGCAGGCAGGATATGTCATTATTTCATAGTATTCCTTATTGCCATGTATTGTAATTCAGGGTTGTATTATGTAGCCTTGTGTTATTCCTTGTATTTTAACATTATATTACTTTTAGTTACTTGTAATTTTCCTGTTCCGTTAGGAATTTTTTTTTTTTATGTCATGCTAGTTTTAAGGCGATTTTTTGTTTTGGTCTTCCAGCCTTCTGAGGGAGCCTTGCTGGACTGCCCGGGTGCAGTCGGGATTTGTTTTTTTTCATTGATACTTTATTGTCATATTAGGATATCGGAATGGTATCATGTGTGACGGTATCATTGCTTGTACTTTTGCCAAGGTATTTTTTTGTACTTTTGTTTCTTTCAGTATACATTTATGTTTTGTTCTCTCTGTTGTGTACTGTATAAGGTACTTTGCATCATGTTAATTTAGTTAGCTTACTTTTATCATTATGTCACTGGCAATTTTTTTTTCTTTTTTTAGGGTTAGTTGTGGTATTTTGGATGAGTTAGGATAAGACAAAATTGGGCTTAATTCATTACACCCGATTTTGTCTTAACTCCGGGGAAAGGGAGCTGTAACACCCAGGACCTCCCCCCCCTTTGAGTTCACACCCAGGGAAGCCTTCTCCAAGAGGTCAGCCCAGATGACCTCCGGTTTATCTTGTATATTGATTAAAAATTCCTGGGTTAGTCTTAGTCAGCATAGTTTCAAGTATGTAATATTTCATGCAAGGAAATTAGACTCCAGATTCTTATGTGTAAACATCCCTGGATCTCCCCCTTTTGGCCAGGTCAGAGGTCAGTCACATATGTAATTAATAACTCCTCTCCTGAAGAGTGTATGGTGAATGTCAAACAAGCTTTTTGAAATATTTCTTGAGTGTTTGTACACTTTTGGTGGGTAGCAACAGCAGATCTCCCCCTCCCCCCTGTGGGGGTTGTATATAGAGGGCCTGTAGGAACATAGGAGAGGCAGAGGGCGGTACCCCGGGATCGAAAGCGGGGCTGTGAAGAACATCTCAGCCCGGGAGAGAGATAGCTTAAGGTAATGTGTGTGATCTCTGAGTTTTTGTTCCATGTCCAAATTTCTTAACTTTTTGCCAGTGTTAGTGTAGCATTTATAAGTAGTGATTGACATAATTTTGGTCTCAATAAACTCGTTAAATTTCCCGTCTGTGTCAATTGTTGAATCCTCTTAGCCTTTTGGATATAGTGGCTGACAACCGTCCCATAATTAATGACAGTCATAGAAAGTACTCTCCAAGTCAAGCAATGTTTCTTGCCTCGTTGCTTGATATAGTCTCAATGGTCCAAGGCAGATGGTGGCAGCGTATTTCATCCTGTGTTAGCATCTCCTTGTTGGCAGTGTACTTTGTAGTCCCGGTGTAACCATCATATGTCAGCCCATAACAGTGTTACCAAGTGCAACCGATGAGGAAGTGTTACTCAGGATAGTTTAGTGTTCCATTATAGTGGTACATTTTAGTAGTGTTACAATAGAGGGGTGTTACAGAGGTGTGGCTACACCTTCAGTGAGGTGTAGCCACACCTTCAGTGAGGAGTGGCCACACCTTCAGTGAGGAGTGGCCACACCTTCAGTGAGGTGTAGCCACACCTTCAGTGAGGAGTGGCCACACCTTCAGTGAGGAGTGGCCACACCTTCAGTGAGGTGTAGCCACACCTTCAGTGAGGAGTGGCCACACCTTCAGTGAGGTGTAGCCACACCTTCAGTGAGGAGTGGCCACACCTTCAGTGAGGAGTGGCCACACCTTCAGTGAGGAGTGGCTACACCTTCAGTGAGGAGTGGCCACACCTTCAGTGAGGTGTGGCCACACCTTCAGTGAGGAGTGGCCACACCTTCAGTGAGGAGTGGCCACACCTTCAGTGAGGTGTGGCTACACCTTCAGTGAGGTGTGGCCACACCTTCAGTGAGGTGTGGCTACACCTTCAGTGAGGAGTGGCTACACCTTCAGTGAGGAGTGGCCACACCTTCAGTGAGGAGTGGCCACACCTTCAGTGAGGTGTGGCCACACCTTCAGTGAGGAGTGGCTACACCTTCAGTGAGGAGTGGCCACACCTTCAGTGAGGTGTGGCTACACCTTCAGTGAGGAGTGGCCACACCTTCAGTGAGGAGTGGCCACACCTTCAGTGAGGAGTGGCCACACCTTCAGTGAGGTGTGGCTACACCTTCAGTGAGGAGTGGCTACACCTTCAGTGAGGAGTGGCCACACCTTCAGTGAGGTGTGGCTACACCTTCAGTGAGGTGTGGCCACACCTTCAGTGAGGTGTGGCTACACCTTCAGTGAGGAGTGGCTACACCTTCAGTGAGGAGTGGCCACACCTTCAGTGAGGAGTGGCTACACCTTCAGTGAGGTGTGGCTACACCTTCAGTGAGGTGTGGCTACACCTTCAGTGAGGTATGGCTACACCTTCAGTGAGGTATGGCTACACCTTCAGTGAGGTGTGGCCATATCATCCTGGTACTGTGAGAGAATACCGTACAGGTGTCCTGCTACTGTGATAGTGAGATAATGGTCACAATCACTTTATAGTGTTCTTGCCCGTCCAGTGAGGCACAGTTGCTCTCAGCCCTCAGCAAGTTTATCCATAAGTGTTCCTCCTTGTTCTTTACTTCCATAAACACTGATTTCCCAGTAAACTTTATTTCCTATTTGTCTTTATTTCTAATAAACTTGATTTGCAGTTTAATTCCCCCCGTGACCTTTACACTCCTGCTGCTGCTTGACTAACTCACTAATAAACTCCCCAAAGTGTTATATCAGCGCAATATAATAAAGATAATAATAATAACTATATTTAATGTGGCCTAATGTGCTATTTATAATTATCAGTTTTTCCACTGTCAAAATGGACTTAGCACAATGGTTTGTTGGTGTGTTTAAGGAACGTGAAGTTGAAGACTTTAGACATGTTGCTTTCGTGAAGGAGGAGCAGTATGAGGTGAGAGGAGCGTGCCTCGGTGCTCAGGTAACGTGAGGCGCACACCGCTCACACTGGCCCAGTGTGTTCAGCTTTAAGAATTTTTGGATTGTATTCAAGCATCTTGGCGGAGTTTGTTCTGTCGCACACCAGCTTAATTGTGTTTGATATGGTCACAGTTAGGTTAGTTAGGCCTCATCATACCTAAATTAGATTAGATATTGGGCGTGGTTAGGTTAGGTGTGGACAGTGTTGGATTAGGTTCGGGATTGTCACTGTTAGATAAGTTTTGGTATGGTCACATCTGGGTAGTTTGGTCATAGGTAAACAAGGCTTGGCAGGGTTACTAACATATAATGTAAGATAACATAGCACAGCAGACAAACTATTGGAACACGTAGAGGGAATGATCCTTAACTGCCTTAACAATTTAATGGGCTTAATTCTATTAAACAGAATGACTAATGGGACGCAGAAAAAGGACAGAACGACTGCAATTTCCTAGACTGTCAGAAGGTATTTCACACTGTCCTTCAGAAGAACTTGTAGACAAAGTAGAGAAAGAGGCCGGGCTCTCCGAGCCCCGCAAGAGTAATAGAGTCAGAGAACACCTAACACACAACAGGAGGAGGAGGAGGAGAGTTGGGAGAGAATAACTGGCCCAGAAGTAAGACCAAACACCAATTTTAATTCTGATTTATATACAACGGATAAAATAGGACTATAGTTAAGATAGGGGAGCCGGTCGGCCGAGCGGACAGCACGCTGGACTTGTGATCCTGTGGTCCCGGGTTCAATCCCGGGCGCCGGCGAGAAACAATGGGCAGAGTTTCTTTCACCCTATGCCCCTGTTACCTAGTAGTAAAATAGGTACCTGGGTGTTAGTCAGCTGTCACGGGCTGCTTCCTGGGGGTGGAGGCCTGGTCGAGGACCGGGCCGCGGGGACGCTAAAGCCCCGAAATCATCTCAAGATAACCTCAAGAAGATGGCAGTAATTACAGAGCATGACAAGTACACTGGAAGAGTGACAGGAATGACCACATACGTGGCTACTGGCAGTCAGTGTCAACATATGAGTGACAGGAGGATGAGTAACACGTGAAGCACACCACCACCAGAGTACACTCTGCAGTGTGTTGAGCCTCACACTTCACCCAGTCTACCTCTGGTGGGACACCTGTCAACACCTCCCCCAGTCTACCTCTGGTGGGACACCTGTCAACACCTCCCCCAGTCTACCTCTGGTGGGACACCTGTCAACACCTTCCCCAGTCTACCTCTGGTGGGACACCTGTCAACACCTCCCCCAGTCTACCTCTGGGGGGACACCTGTCAACACCTCCCCCAGTCTACCTCTGGAGGGACACCTGTCAACACCTCCCCCAGTCTACCTCTGGAGGGACACCTGTCAACACCTCCCTCAGTCTACCTCTGGGGGGACACCTGTCAACACCTCCCCCAGTGTACCTCTGGTGGGACACCTGTCAACACCTCCCCCAGTGTACCTCTGGAGGGACACCTGTCAACACCTCCCCCAGTCTACCTCTGGTGGGACACCTGTCAACACCTCCCCCAGTCTACCTCTGGTGGGACACCTGTCAGCACCTCCCCCAGTCTACCTCTGGAGGGACACCTGTCAACACCTCCCCCAGTCTACCTCTGGAGGGACACCTGTCAACACCTCCCTCAGTCTACCTCTGGAGGGACACCTGTCAACGCGACAATATTTGCGAGGCTGGAATATAAGAACAATGTAGAGTAATGAGTGGAGTATGAGGGCAGATCATGAGAGCTGGGGCCAGAGGAGTGGAACACCCGGGAACAAGAGCAGACGAAGAACAAGAGCACATACAACAATATTCAAGAGCCACGCCGGGATAAACATGGCAGTCTGATTAGTGGACCAAACCCTGATGTCACTGGTGGACACCGGATAAACTACCTTATAAGCAGAGTGTAAGTGTGAGAGCTAGAGCTCAACCCCCGCTGCCCCCCCCCCTGCTGGACACAACGATCACAGGGGTCCACCCCCCCCCCCGCCCCATGGCGGTCACTGCCAAAACGGCTCCGGTATCGTATTTCAAATAAACTCAATTTCTATCCAAAAATTTGCCTCTGGCGTTAGGGGCTCGCCGCTCGGGAACCAGAAACGCAGAAATTGAATTTAAATGAAGGCAAATGGCAGAGATATTACTGGCGAGGGGAGGCACCCGTGTAGACGGCTCCTGCTACACCCGTGTAGACGGCTCCCGCTACACCCGTGTAGACGGCTCCCACTACACCCGTGTAGACGGCTCCCGCTACACCCGTGTAGACGGCTCCCGCTACACCCGTGTAGACGGCTCCCGCTACACCCGTGTAGACGGCTCCCGCTACACCCGTGTAGACGGCTCCCGCTACACCCGTGTAGACGGCTCCCACTACACCCGTGTAGACGGCTCCCGCTACACCCGTGTAGACGGCTCCCGCTACACCCGTGTAGACGGCTCCCGCTACACCCGTGTAGACGGCTCCCGCTACACCCGTGTAGACGGCTCCCACTACACCCGTGTAGACGGCTCCCGCTACACCCGTGTAGACGGCTCCCGCTACACCCGTGTAGACGGCTCCCGCTACACACGTGTAGACGGCTCCCGCTACACCCGTGTAGACGGCTCCCACTACACCCGTGTAGACGGCTCCCACTACACCCGTGTAGACGGCTCCCGCTACACCCGTGTAGACGGCTCCCGCTACACACGTGTAGACGGCTCCCGCTACACCCGTGTAGACGGCTCCCGCTACACCCGTGTAGACGGCTCCCACTACACCCGTGTAGACGGCTCCCGCTACACCCGTGTAGACGGCTCCCGCTACACCCGTGTAGACGGCTCCCGCTACACCCGTGTAGACGGCTCCCGCTACACACGTGTAGCGGGACCACCATCCACAAAATGGATCTGCAGATGAAAGGAGAGACAGAGAAGAGCTTTTAAGGAGAAATGATATTTAATAATGTATTTTAAAGTCACATGGTAGTGTGTAAACGGATCATTAAGTGATCCATTACTGCAGCATAATTGGCTCTACACCTGCACCACCTCCACCACCTCCACCTCCACCACCTCCACCACCTCCACCACCACCACCACCACCACCACCACCTCCACCTCCACCTCCACCTCCACCTCCACCACCACCACCACCACCACCACCTCCACCACCACCACCACCACCACCACCTCCACCACCACCCGCCTCTATAATGACATCAAAACTGTTTTTCCTATAAAACGAGAGGATTTACTGCCACAGAATTGATCTCCTTTTTGTACAAACTGTCAGGTCATTTTGATACTGTTAGACATGAACATTCTTATGGAGTAAGATTCACTTTTTCATTCACTGTTTTTTGTAATATTATGTGAACAATTATATAATGAAAATCCAAGTAATTAAGAGACACTTGTATAAGAAAAGTTGAAGGTGTTGTAATCCACAAGTTAGGAGTCACTATTAGACTCTGCTAGACTAATTAGACACTATTAGATTAGACTATTAGTCACTCTGTCCCGAAACGCTGCGCGTACTAGTGACTTTACAAGATTGTAAACACTATGCTATGTGTTCTCTCTAACCCAATGTATCTTCTTGTATATAAATAAATTAATAAATAAATAAGTAAATAAGCCAGTGAATCAGGCACTACAACGCTTCACAAATGACGGTTGAGAGGAAGGGTATGTAATGAGACTCCGGCCACACATCCACGTAACGAGGTCAAAGATATCAATGTTACAGCCAAGAGGTCACAAAGGGTGACACAAAGTTCCTTCAAACGAGGAGATTAACCTTTAATCTGATAATACCGTCCTTGGGATGCTGGCTGCGGCGGTGAAGGGTCGCCGTCTTGTGGGAGCCAAGGTTCTATTTAACATATTTCAGCGTCTTAGTGTGGCGATCCAGAGAGGAAATGTTCACTGCATCCATGGTTCCTGCCCGCCATCTGAGGAGCTGGAGGAGCTGTACAACTTGTGACAAGCAGCCTTGCACCCTGCATGTAACCAATGTTGTAACCCTTTTTGTGTAATGACATTTTAAAATATAGTTAGATATATATACACACATACCAAAAGAATAGGGGTGGTAGGAGAAGAAAATATCAAAGTGTTCAGTGAGGATCCACAAGGTCTTCCCTGAGTACTCTTTATTTTCTTCTTCGAGGTTATGGGTCCCTCCCTGGAAACACATACTGTACCTGTCTCAATTTTCCACTTGTTACAACTTGTAATAAAGTTGTTACATCTTGGCTTAACGTGTTTATGACGTATTAAAACGTTGTTACAACTTGCTATATTGGTTGTTATAACTGGTTAGGTGGTGTTAAAACTTGTTCGAACGTTGTACCAACGTCGTAGTTTCGGTGTGTGTTTGGCGGGCTACAGTTGCACCAGAGGTAGTACCCCTTTTATATAAAACAAAAGGTACTCCTCCACATCCGTGTGTGGCAGCGACGAAGTGGAACCGACTAAATGTGGGGATCTGAAGTGATCTTATTGAGCCAAGACGCGTCCGTGGTGTGTGAGTCTTGTGTGGGCGACTACCTGGGGGTGGAGTGGTAGTGATGACTCCAAGTTGATGACCTGGGATGAGGTTACCAGTCTTAGGGGTGACCAGGAAGGTCCGGTGCTTGTATTGGTACGGGTATACAATTTAACCAAAGTGGGTATGTTATTTTGTTATTTATTGTTATGTTATTTTGTTCATTTTGTTATCTATTTTATGTAATTGAATTAGAAAACTCGACGGCCTTTAATCACCAAGCATTTTCTGTCATTGATCACCTTGCGTATGTTCTTTCCTTGAGTTCCAGCACAAACTTATTGGTACTCCTCAAGGGTCTGGTGTACCCAGAGCCTTGGTGTAGCCAGAGCCTTAGTGTACCCAGAGCCCTGGTGTACCCAGAGCCCTGGTGTACCCAGAGCCATGGTGTAGCCAGAGCCTTAGTGTACCCAGAGCCCTGGTGTACCCAGAGCCCTGGTGTACCCAGAGCCCTGGTGTACCCAGAGCCTTGGTGTACCCAGAGCCTTGGTGTACCCAGAGCCCTGGTGTACCCAGAGCCTTGGTGTACCCAGAGCCTTGGTGTACCCAGAGCCATGGTGTACCCAGAGCCATGGTGTACCCAGAGCCTTCGTGTACCCAGAGCCATGGTGTACCCAGAGCCATGGTGTACCCAGAGCCCTGGTGTACCCAGAGCCTTGGTGTACCCAGAGCCTTGGTGTACCCAGAGCCCTGGTGTACCCAGAGCCATGGTGTACCCAGAGCCATGGTGTACCCAGAGCCCTGGTGTACCCAGAGCCTTGGTGTACCCAGAGCCTTGGTGTACCCAGAGCCCTGGTGTACCCAGAGCCTTGGTGTACCCAGAGCCATGGTGTAGCCAGAGCCTTCGTGTACCCAGAGCCCTGGTGTACCCAGAGCCTTGGTGTACCCAGAGTCATGGTGTACCCAGAGCCTTGGTGTACCCAGAGCTCTGGTGTACCCAGAGCCTTAGTGTACCCAGAGCCCTGGTGTACCCAGAGCCTTGGTGTACCCAGAGCCTTGGTGTACCCAGAGCCCTGGTGTACCCAGAGCCTTGGTGTACCCAGAGCCATGGTGTAGCCAGAGCCTTCGTGTACCCAGAGCCCTGGTGTACCCAGAGCCTTGGTGTACCCAGAGCCTTAGTGTACCCAGAGCCCTGGTGTAGCCAGAGCCTTCGTGTACCCAGAGCCTTAGTGTACCCAGAGCCTTAGTGTACCCAGAGCCATGGTGTACCCAGAGCCTTAGTGTACCCAGAGCCATGGTGTACCCAGAGCCTTAGTGTACCCAGAGCCATGGTGTACCCAGAGCCTTGGTGTACCCAGAGCCATGGTGTACCCAGAGCCTTAGTGTACCCAGAGCCATGGTGTACCCAGAGCCTTGGTGTACCCAGAGCCATGGTGTACCCAGAGCCTTAGTGTACCCAGAGCCATGGTGTACCCAGAGCCTTAGTGTACCCAGAGCCATGGTGTACCCAGAGCCTTAGTGTACCCAGAGCCATGGTGTACCCAGAGCCATGGTGTACCCAGAGCCTTAGTGTACCCAGAGCCCTGGTGTACCCAGAGCCATGGTCTACCCAGAGCCTTGGTGTACCCAGAGCCATGGTGTACCCAGAGCCCTGGTGTACCCAGAGCCATGGTCTACCCAGAGCCTTGGTGTACCCAGAGCCATGGTGTACCCAGAGCCATGGTCTACCCAGAGCCTTGGTGTACCCAGAGCCATGGTCTACCCAGAGCCTTGGTGTACCCAGAGCCATGGTGTACCCAGAGCCCTGGTGTACCCAGAGCCATGGTCTACCCAGAGCCTTGGTGTACCCAGAGCCATGGTGTACCCAGAGCCCTGGTGTACCCAGAGCCATGGTGTACCCAGAGCCCTGGTGTACCCAGAGCCATGGTCTACCCAGAGCCTTGGTGTACCCAGAGCCATGGTGTACCCAGAGCCCTGGTGTACCCAGAGCCTTGGTGTACCCAGAGCCTTGGTGTACCCAGAGCCATGGTGTACCCAGAGCCCTGGTGTACCCAGAGCCATGGTCTACCCAGAGCCATGGTGTACCCAGAGCCATGGTGTACCCAGAGCCCTGGTGTACCCAGAGCCATGGTCTACCCAGAGCCTTGGTGTACCCAGAGCCATGGTGTACCCAGAGCCCTGGTGTACCCAGAGCCATGGTGTACCCAGAGCCTTGGTGTACCCAGAGCCATGGTGTACCCAGAGCCTTGGTGTACCCAGAGCCATGGTGTACCCAGAGCCATGGTGTACCCAGAGCCATGGTGTACCCAGAGCCTTGGTGTACCCAGAGCCATGGTGTACCCAGAGCCTTGGTGTACCCAGAGCCATGGTGTACCCAGAGCCATGGTGTACCCAGAGCCTTGGTGTACCCAGAGCCCTGGTGTACCCAGAGCCTTGGTGTACCCAGAGCCATGGTGTACCCAGAGCCTTGGTGTACCCAGAGCCTTGGTGTACCCAGAGCCATGGTGTACCCAGAGCCTTGGTGTACCCAGAGCCCTGGTGTACCCAGAGTCATGGTGTACCCAGAGTCATGGTGTACCCAGAGCCTTGGTGTACCCAGAGCCTTGGTGTACCCAGAGCCATGGTGTACCCAGAGCCTTGGTGTACCCAGAGCCCTGGTGTACCCAGAGTCATGGTGTACCCAGAGTCATGGTGTACCCAGAGCCTTGGTGTACCCAGAGCCTTGGTGTACCCAGAGCCATGGTGTACCCAGAGCCTTGGTGTACCCAGAGTCATGGTGTACCCAGAGCCTTGGTGTACCCAGAGTCATGGTGTACCCAGAGTCATGGTGTACCCAGAGCCATGGTGTACCCAGAGTCATGGTGTACTCAGAGTCATGGTGTACCCAGAGCCATGGTGTACCCAGAGCCTTGGTGTACCCAGAGCCTTGGTGTACCCAGAGTGTTGGGGTGAGAGTGTTGGGGTGAGAGTGTTGGGGTGAGAGTGTTGGAGTGAGAGTGTTGGGGTGAGAGTGTTGGGGTGAGAGTGTTGGGGTGAGAGTGTTGGAGTGAGAGTGTTGGAGTGAGAGTGTTGGGGTGAGAGTGTTGGAGTGAGAGTGTTGGGGTGAGAGTGTTGGGGTGAGAGTGTTGGGGTGAGAGTGTTGGGGTTGACACACACTAGACAGAGTGTCCTGACTGATATAATCCTCTTGACCGTTCTCTTGGCTCCTCATTGTTGACGGCCGCCGGCCTCCACCGTCAGCCTCGGGCACAATGACCACCTCACAAGACCCTTTATTTATAAAAGCTTCTGTTGACGAACCTTTTTGTCGATAAATGATGCTGTTTACACGCTGTGCTCCTTACCGTGGGGGGCAGAGGTCCCTGGTGGGGGGCAGAGGTCCCTGGTGGGGGGCAGAGGTCCCTGGTGGGGGGCAGAGGTCCCTGGTGGGGGGCAGAGGTCCCTGGTGGGGGGCAGAGGTCCCTGGTGGGGGGCAGAGGTCCTTGGTGGGGGCAGAGGTCCCTGGTGGGGGGCAGAGGTCCCTGGTGGGGGGCAGAGGTCCCTGGTGGGGTATTGGTGGGGGCAGAGGTCCCTGGTGGGGGGCAGAGGTCCCTGGTGGGGTAGTGGTGGGGGGGCAGAGGTCCCTGGTGGGGGGCAGAGGTCCCTGGTGGGGTAGTGGTGGGGGGCAGAGGTCCCTGGTGGGGTAGAAGCAGCCAGCTTCAGGCAAGACAGGGAAGAACACTGGAAGGGGTTTAAGGGGAATAAATTATTGCTATGGAAGTCCACACAAAATTCAGGATATAAGAGAATCCAGTGTTTTGTTTTAAATAATAATTATCATTCACCTAAAGAAAGGCATCAGGTACTCTTGCCTCGTAGCTCCAGCAACGACCCCAACACGCCAGACCTTCCACCAAGTGTCAACACATTTAACACCAGCTGCTGAACAAGAAATATGGACTCAATGCAGTGGGCTCGAACTTGACCTTCTACTTCAAAAAACACGCTACACCACCTTATTGTGCAACATCCTTAGTGCAACATCAGAGTATTTAATCGTACAAATATAATAAACAATATTGAAAAGTCCAGTTGATTGTCAGAGTGAATTATTGGTAATGCCGGAGTGCGTATTACTCAGAAATTGAGTACAAGCACTGTTCAGAGGCTGATTCTTTAACAGAAACTGGAGTGTTGTAGTTTATAGGGGAGCTGTGGGCCACACTCCAGGGGAGCTGAGGGCCACACTACCAGGGGAGCTGTGGGCCACACTCCCAGGGGAGCTGAGAGCCACACTCCCAGGGGAGCTGAGGGCCACACTCCCAGGGGAGCTGAGGGCCACACTTCCAGGGGAGCTGTGGGCCACACTCCCAGGGGAGCTGAGGGCCACACTCCCAGGGGAGCTGAGGGCCACACTTCCAGGGGAGCTGTGGGCCACACTCCCAGGGGAGCTGAGGGCCACACTTCCAGGGGAGCTGTGGGCCACACTACCAGGGGAGCTGAGGGCCACACTACCAGGGGAGCTGAGGGCCACACTCCCAGGGGAGCTGAGGGCCACACTTCCAGGGGAGCTGTGGGCCACACTACCAGGGGAGCTGAGGGCCACACTCCCAGGGGAGCTGTGGGCCACACTCCCAGGGGAGCTGAGGGCCACACTCCCAGGGGAGCTGAGGGCCACACTCCCAGGGGAGCTGAGGGCCACACTCCCAGGGGAGCTGTGGGCCACACTCCCAGGGGAGCTGAGGGCCACACGGCCAGGGGAGCTGAGGGCCACACGGCCAGGGGAGCTGAGGGCCACACTCCCAGGGGAGCTGAGGGCCACACTCCCAGGGGAGCTGAGGGCCACACTCCCAGGGGAGCTGAGGGCCACACTCCCAGGGGAGCTGAGGGCCACACTCCCAGGGGAGCTGTGGGCCACACTCCCAGGGGAGCTGAGGGCCACACTCCCAGGGGAGCTGAGGGCCACACTCCCAGGGGAGCTGAGGGCCACACTCCCAGGGGAGCTGTGGGCCACACTCCCAGGGGAGCTGAGGGCCACACGGCCAGGGGAGCTGAGGGCCACACTCCCAGGGGAGCTGAGGGCCACACTCCCAGGGGGAGCTGAGGGCCACACTCCCAGGGGAGCTGTGGGCCACACTCCCAGGGGAGCTGAGGGCCACACTCCCAGGGGGAGCTGAGGGCCACACTCCCAGGGGAGCTGTGGGCCACACTCCCAGGGGAGCTGAGGGCCACACGGCCAGGGGATCTGAGGGCCACACTCCCAGGGGAGCTGAGGGCCACACGGCCAGGGGATCTGAGGGCCACACTCCCAGGGTGGAAGAGGCAGCAGGGATGGGGAGGTTAGCAATCGATCACGTTGATTTATTGCACATCCGCAGCGGCGGGAGTGTGGGCTCTCCCCTCCGTCGGAGGGTGAGGGGAGAGCCATCGTCGGAGGGGCGGTGAGGGCCGGGCTCTACCATCATCTACCCTTTCCTGTTAACTACCATATGAGGGGCGGTGCAGGCAGACTGTACCATCATCTACTGTTGGTCGACACCGGCCTGCACCAGAACTCCTAGTATTGGGACGCTGTAGCACAGTACTGGGTCCGGGAACTGTGAACCCCCAGTACTGGCACGCTCAACAGCAGTAATGTTATGTGAGTAGTGGTGGTGAGGACTGTGAGAGCAGCGTGTGAGTGAGCGCCAACAAGAGCCTCCTCACACCTCACACTGAGTCAAACATTCAGGCCGTGTACAGTGTGTTACATTAAACAAAGTTATCTGCGCGGAAGAATTAATTACACGCTGTAAATAAAATAGTTTACGTTTAGAATATATAATGTATTGTAGTAAATGTATAAATATATTAAATATAAGTATATATTAAATTTATTGAACTGTACATTTAGTTTTAACATGAATGTAGATCTCTAACGAAACATACGACCTCGCTTAAGCCAGAGCGAGGCTGGATATGTGTAAATTGAAATTATTATTAAGTTGATTAGATTTACATTCATTCATGTTTGCTTAAGAAATTAATACATAAAATGATGAAATTGCTAGTAATTTGGATGGTAGGGAGAACTGACATGTTATTCTGCTTGTGTTTACAGGAGTCGCCCATGGAGCTGAGCTTCCAGGTGGTGGCCACCAGGAAGGTGAAGAAGCGGCGCCAGCAGCCAGCATCCCTCACAGCAGAAGAAGACTCCCACGACGCCTCACAAGACACAGCGGAGACTAAGCTTCCTCGGGAAGAGTGTGTGGAGCCTCCAGACAAGGTGGCCAGGATGGAGCCCACCTGCGAGGCCGCCACCACCCTCATACTCCCAGAAGACCAGCCGCCCCTCGACACCCACCCGCCCACGCCCCCAGAGACACCTGAGGGCGGCCGAGGCAGGGACGCAGAACAGTTTTCTACTGAGGATCACACTGTCACCCAGCTGGACACCCAACAGGACGCCGAGGCTGGTGGCAACCCAGAGGACACCCACCAAGTAGAGGAGAATCTTGAAGATGAGCAACAGCAGCAACAACGACAACAACAAGAGGAGGAGACGACCCATGTTTTAGAGGAGGAAGAGACACAGGAGGAAGAGACGCAGGAGGAATTGCATGAGGAGACACAAGAGGAGGGTCACGATGAAGAAATTGCTGAAGTGCTTGAAGAGGAGGAACAGACTGACAAAGAAGCGGAAGATGTGCGCGAGGAAGATAACGAACACATGGAAGCTGCTGAGGATTTCGATGCATCAAAAGAATCCAACGACCTCATTGTCGACCATGACTCGGAAACACCACTTGAAGTCGACACCAGCCACGAGACGGAACCAGAAGCGGACGGAGAAGCGGATGGAGAAGCGGACGGAGAAGCGGACGGGGAAGCGGACGGGGAACATGAAGTGGATCCCGTTGAAACGGAGGGCGAGGACACGGGCAATATAGGCGTGGAAGAGGAGACAGACACGGGGAAGGATTGTGGAGACGACGAGCAGGAAGATAGTGCCATTGACGTGACAGAGACGAGTGCCAGCGAGCCGATGGACAGCGACGACAAGGACACTGACCTCAACGTCAGCACCGAGTCCGCAGAGATGGAAGCCGAGGAGTCAAGGGAGCGGTCATCCTCCAGCAAGCAAGTTCAAACGGACGAAGGTCCCATTAATCTCACCTACGGGTACAAATGTGACAAGAAGATGTTCCGCAAAGACTGTTATGTCTTCACTGATAATGAGGAGGATGAAGACGACAGCGCAGAACAGGAAGAAGAGAGAGATGAGGTGGGTGCCCTCGACCTCTCTCGCCATGCCCGCAGTGTCAGAGAGGCGAGAACACAACGGGAAAGCCTAGACTCTCCACCTAATAGCGCGTCCTATGGGGTATCTACAGACAAATCAGGAAACCGCACAGCGCGGGGACAAGGAACTCAAACTATTCTTTCGATCACTCAGAGCAAAAAGTCTAAAAAGCTCAAGCAACAGTCGTCCACAACAGCAGTATCGCCAACAGCAACAGCTCAAACTACGCCCTCCGTCACACCCATCAGCAGACCACCAATTCCACTGGACTGGGCTCGATCCTCTCTAGTTCCCGCACCTGTTAACCCACAAGCCGTAGCTTTTAGTGACCTCATGACACTGTCCCATGCAGCAGTACAGCTGCAGCTGGCCATGGCGCATGCTCAGGCACAAGCTCAGGCTCAGGCACAAGCTCAGGCTCAGGCACAAGCAGAGGCTCAAGCAAGAGCTCAGGCTCAGGTTCTCAAGAATCTGAAAGTCAGTGAATCTCTGAGTTTTGTGAATGGTTCAGGAGATACACTGACTATAAGTCCAATCACAACAGCGATGGAGGGCAAGTCTAACAAGAATACAACTTCCAAAACTGTCAGTAAGAGCCACCATAGTTCGAAAGCAGTCAATGGAAATTCATTCAGTAAAAACTTTAACACCAAGTCTCATAATAGTCACAAATCGTCAGGTAGCATCGTAAGCAGCAAGAGTAGTAGCAATAGTCACGGCAGCATTAGAACTACAATTCCTAAGTCTGCCTTAACAACCTCCCTCAAAATACCAACAGTGTCTGTCAGTTCCAAAACGAACGGCGCGACTTCTCCTTCAAACACAAAATCCGACAAAGATCACACTGAGAGAACTGGAGACCCAGTCTTCAAAATAACGAACCAAAAGTTGGCAGAGTTCGTCAGACGGCAACATCAACAACAAAAATTAAAACAAAATCATTTTAAGTCCGGCACGAACACCGTCACCCCCACCTCTAACAGCATCACAGTGTCTGGCAGCAACAACACCAATTCAACAGTCACAAAAGCGTCGCACCTCATCAACTCCAGCTACAAAGTAAGCGGAAGCTCGAACGTGTCGAGCCTCGGCAGCTCCGTGTCGTCTGTCAGAGGCTCCTCGAGTTCCAGTCAGAGCATCAGAGCGACCAACACGAGCGTGCGTCAGATCCCCAACCCTTCGCTGCTACGCCAACAGTCAGAGTCGAGGATAACCAGTGGCCTAACAGGCCTTGGCCTCGGCTCCAGAAAACCCTCCGAGTCCATTAGCAGAATCGAGAGCCTGACCAGATCGCTGCACGAGAAAGTTGCGGCCTCGTCGCTGGCAGCCACAATCAACTCTGCCGCGAGATAGATGTACAGCCAGTGACGCTCTATGGCATACTTAGTTCTCAAACTACGCGGTCCCACAAACATTGCGAGGACCTTGAAGAGTGTACCCCGTCACTGGCATCAACTAGCAACTATATACATAGCAACAGCTGCAACAAATATGCTGACTTGTTAATTATTTAAAATCTATATGGATAAGAGTAAGGCATTTTAGTGTAGGCCTACACATAAACTATCATCGAGGAACATTCACATGTACACGTAAGAGAAATTGGTGCTAGAAATGCGACCTCGTTATGAGAAGTTATTCTTCTGTACAAATTGGTGGTATTGTATATACGAAAGAAATTGCCACTGTTCAAAAAGTAGTATTAGCCGAGATAAAGAAACAATAACATATATAAGAGGCTGTTATACAACACAACCCCGGCCTCGTGTAGTGTGACCACGGCCATAGTGTGACCACGGCCATAGTGTGACCACGGCCATAGTGTGACCACGGCCATAGTGTGACCACGGCCATAGTGTGACCACGGCCATAGTGTGACCACGGCCATAGTGTGACCATGGCCGTAGTGTGACCACGGCCATAGTGTGACCATGGCCGTAGTGTGACCACGGCCATAGTGTGACCATGGCCGTAGTGTGACCACGGCCATAGTGTGACCATGGCCGTAGTGTGACCACGGCCATAGTGTGACCATGGCCGTAGTGTGACCACGGCCATAGTGTGACCACGGCCATAGTGTGACCACGGCCATAGTGTGACCACGGCCATAGTGTGACCACGGCCATAGTGTGACCATGGCCGTAGTGTGACCATGGCCGTAGTGTGACCACGGCCATAGTGTGACCATGGCCGTAGTGTGACCACGGCCATAGTGTGACCATGGCCGTAGTGTGACCACGGCCATAGTGTGACCACGGCCATAGTGTGACCATGGCCGTAGTGTGACCACGGCCATAGTGTGACCATGGCCGTAGTGTGACCACGGCCATAGTGTGACCACGGCCATAGTGTGACCATGGCCGTAGTGTGACCACGGCCATAGTGTGACCATGGCCGTAGTGTGACCATGGCCGTAGTGTGACCACGGCCATAGTGTGACCACGGCCGTAGTGTGACCACGGCCATAGTGTGACCATGGCCGTAGTGTGACCACGGCCATAGTGTGACCACGGCCATAGTGTGACCATGGCCGTAGTGTGACCACGGCCATAGTGTGACCATGGCCGTAGTGTGACCATGGCCGTAGTGTGACCACGGCCATAGTGTGACCATGGCCGTAATGTGACCATGGCCGTAGTGTGACCACGGCCATAGTGTGACCATGGCCATAGTGTGACCATGGCCGTAGTGTGACAATGGCCGTAGTGTGACCACGGCCGTAGTGTGACCATGGCCGTAGTGTGACCACGGCCATAGTGTGACCACGGCCATAGTGTGACCATGGCCGTAGTGTGACCACGGCCATAGTGTGACCATGGCCGTAGTGTGACCATGGCCGTAGTGTGACCATGGCCGTAGTGTGACCATGGCCGTAGTGTGACCACGGCCATAGTGTGACCACGGCCATAGTGTGACCACGGCCGTAGTGTGACCATGGCCGTAGTGTGACCACGGCCATAGTGTGACCATGGCCGTAATGTGACCATGGCCGTAGTGTGACCACGGCCATAGTGTGACCATGGCCGTAATGTGACCATGGCCGTAGTGTGACCACGGCCATAGTGTGACCATGGCCGTAATGTGACCATGGCCGTAGTGTGACCATGGCCGCAGTGTGACCACGGCCATAGTGTGACCATGGCCGTAATGTGACCATGGCCGTAGTGTGACCATGGCCGCATACAAAGTGTGGTCTCATGCCACAGTGGCAAGTGCTTCTCCACACTGCAGCTTCAGGGTTGACAACACCGCGTTGGTACTCTGGTGACAGTGTTCGACGCTGGTACTCTGGTGACAGTGTTCGACGCTGGTACTCTGGTGACAGTGTTCGACGCTGGTACTCTGGTGACAGTGTTCGACGCTGGTACTCTGGTGACAGTGTTCGACGCTGGTACTGTGGTGACAGTGTTCGACGCTGGTCTGATCTTGTTAGAGTCGTCAGGAATGACCTAAAGAGATCGACAAAGCTTGTGTTCCACAAACAGAAAAACTCGTTTATTCTTAATATATTAGATCTGATATCTGTGGGGTCTTATCCACATTACAAAAGGGTGATATAGTATTTAGATGTAGAGATGTAAGGATAAATTTCAGCTTACAATTTGGCTTTAATTCAAGTTTTGGGTAATAGCGTGCGAGTGTGCACCGCGAAGCCGCCTCTGTTTCCCTGTGTTTATGTCAAGAACATTTACTTATGTTATACGTTCCTTTTATATTCTGTTTAGTCACAATATGTTACAATATGTTAAAAATCGGTGATATATATATATATATTTAGATTCTTGCCACTGGATTATATATTAAGGAGGTAACAGGCAGTTTTTGGTCTTTGGCGACTGACTGGGTTTTATAAATCCAGAGTCAGTTATATATTTATGCCGACATGTTGGGACGGCGCTACAACCCAGATGACCAAAGAGCTTTGCCCGCGCCGCTTCTCCCTATATGTATTTGTTTTACAAAATGTGTGTGTATATAATTATGATATATTGAGTAGTGTAGAAGTCTTTATCCAACCTGTGTGTGTCTCATGTATCCACGGCCGTGTTTACATTTTCTGTTCTCCGTACATGTACTACAACACGTTGTTATCTTGGCCAAGCTATCCCACCCCCTTCCACCCTACATGTTCAGTACAGTACATGTGCGTGCCTCTTCCAGCCACCTCAGCCCCTGCTGTAAACACCTAGTTACTGTGGCGAGTGTATCCCCAAACTTCCAGCGTTATTTTATAATATATATTAGTTCTACCAGGAGCTCGAGGTGGCGCTGCTTTTACTCGCTGAGTTTACTGATAGCCAGAGAGAGGACCAGTGATCTTATTCCTATATCACACTGGCACTCACACTGAGACACACTTGCACTCACGGATACACTCACACTAAGAGACACTTGCACTCACACTGAGACACACTTGCAGTCACGGATACACTCACACTAAGAGACACTTGCACTCACAGATACACTCACACTGAGACACACTTGCAGTCACGGATACACTCACACTAAGAGACACTTGCCTCACGGATACACTCACACTAAGAGACACTGACCGACACGCACTGGCAGTTATGCCGACAGGCAGAACTCAGACCACGTGTACGGTGGTGCCACACGTGTACGGTGGTGCCACACGTGTACGGTGGTGCCGCACATGTGTACGGTGGTGCCACACGTGTACGGTGGTGCCACACGTGTACGGTGGTGCCACACGTGTACGGTGGTGCCACACGTGTACGGTGGTGCCACACACGTGTACGGTGGTGCCACACGTGTACGGTGGTGCCACACGTGTACGGTGGTGCCACACGTGTACAGTGGTGCCACACGTGTACCCAACAACAACAACAACATTGTCCTCTCCTGGTCATGTCCTATTTCCTCTCTTTCCTCTCATTTAGTTGTACATTTTCTGGGTTATAATATGTTCCTGAAAAATTATTTTGATTTACATTTGTGAATTATCATTGCACATTATTGTTGTATCCAATAGGATAATTTTATTATTTATATAAATCTTGTGTGCCATGAAATTATTGTTTTGAATATGTCAGAATGAGTGTATTGATGGTGTGGAGTGTTGGCCCCTTGTATACAGAGTATCAGAGGGCATTACCTGTTTTATTGTGCATAGCTATATGTACACACACACACACACACACACACACACACACACACACACACACACACACACACACACACACACACACACACACACACACACACACTATTCAACACTGGTGGGACGCGAACAAGGGGACACAGGTGGAAACTGAGTACCCACATGAGCCACAGGGACGTTAGAAGGAACCTTTTCAGTGTCAGAGTAGTTAACGGATGGAATGCATTAGGCAGTGATGTGGTGAAGGCTGACTCCATACACAGTTTTAAATGTAGATATGATAGAGCCCAGTAGGCTCAGGAATCTGTACACCAGTTGATTGACAGTTGAGAGGCGGGACCAAAGAGCCAAAGCTCAACCCCCGCAAGCACAAATAAGTGAGTACACACAACAACAACAACAACTGCTTTATTATAATTGTCATAATTTGTTGAACACAAGTGACTAAGGTGGAGTTGTGGAAGACAGGTGAACTACACACGTTTGTTGACGTGAGTCTGGTAATAAAGTCTCACATTACCTGCTTCATATGAACACTCAGGTTAGCTGATTTGCCGGTTATGGAAGTGTTCAGGTGGGTCCCCGTGTTCACGTGGGACTGTGGGTCCACGTGTTCACGTGGGACTGTGGGTCCCCGTGTTCACGTGGGACTGTGGGTCCCCGTGTTCACGTGGGACTGTGGGTCCACGTGTTCACGTGGGACTGTGGGTCCCCGTGTTCACGTGGGACTGTGGGTCCCCGTGTTCACGTGGGACTGTGGGTCCACGTGTTCACGTGGGACTGTGGGTCCCCGTGTTCAGGTGGGACTGTGGGTCCACGTGTTCACGTGGGACTGTGGGTCCCCGTGTTCACGTGGGACTGTGGGTCCACGTGTTCACGTGGGACTGTGGGTCCCCGTGTTCACGTGGGACTGTGGGTCCACGTGTTCACGTGGGATTGTGGGTCCCCGTGTTCACGTGGGACTGTGGGTCCCCGTGTTCACGTGGGACTGTGGGTCCACGTGTTCACGTGGGACTGTGGGTCCCCGTGTTCACGTGGGACTGTGGGTCCACGTGGGACTGTGGGTCCCCGTGTTCACGTGGGACTGTGGGTCCACGTGTTCACGTGGGACTGTGGGTCCCCGTGTTCACGTGGGACTGTGGGTCCCCGTGTTCAGGTGGGACTGTGGGTCCCCGTGTTCACGTGGGACTGTGGGTCCCCGTGTTCACGTGGGACTGTGGGTCCCCGTGTTCACGTGGGACTGTGGGTCCACGTGTTCACGTGGGACTGTGGGTCCACGTGTTCCCGCCTGAACTAAATAAGCTTCTTATATTACTCCGTGCTTCTGTGTTAGTGCTGTAGTGGAGGTGTACCACCGCCCAGGCTTGTGTACCACCGCCCAGCCTTGTGTACCACCGCCCAGGCTTGTGTACCGCCGCCCAGGCTTGTGTACCGCCGCCCAGGCTTGTGTACCACCGCCCAGGCTTGTTTACCGCCGCCCAGGCTTGTGTACCACCGCCCAGGCTTGTGTACCACCGCCCAGCCTTGTGTACCACCGCCCAGGCTTGTGTACCGCCGCCCAGGCTTGTGTACCGCCGCCCAGGCTTGTGTACCACCGCCCAGGCTTGTTTACCGCCGCCCAGGCTTGTGTACCACCGCCCAGGCTTGTGTACCGCCGCCCAGGCTTGTGTACCACCGCCCAGGCTTGTTTACCGCCGCCCAGGCTTGTGTACCACCGCCCAGGCTTGTGTACCACCGCCCAGCCTTGTGTACCACCGCCCAGGCTTGTGTACCGCCGCCCAGGCTTGTGTACCGCCGCCCAGGCTTGTGTACCACCGCCCAGGCTTGTTTACCGCCGCCCAGGCTTGTGTACCACCGCCCAGGCTTGTGTACCGCCGCCCAGGCTTGTGTACCGCCGCCCAGGCTTGTGTACCGCCGCCCAGGCTTGTGTACCGCCGCCCAGGCTTGTGTACCGCCGCCCAGGCTTGTGTACCGCCGCCCAGGCTTGTGTACCGCCGCCCAGGCTTGTGTACCGCCGCCCAGGCTTGTGTACCGCCGCCCAGGCTTGTGTACCGCCGCCCAGGCTTGTGTACCGCCGCCCAGGCTTGTGTACCGCCGCCCAGGCTTGTGTACCGCCGCCCAGGCTTGTGTACCGCCGCCCAGGCTTGTGTACCGCCGCCCAGGCTTGTGTACCGCCGCCCAGGCTTGTGTACCACCGCCCAGGCTTGTGTACCGCCGCCCAGGCTTGTGTACCGCCGCCCAGGCTTGTGTACCGCCGCCCAGGCTTGTGTACCACCGCCCAGGCTTGTGTACCACCGCCCAGCCTTGTGTGGGGTGAACCAAGACTGTCCCCGCGGCCTGGTCGAGGACCGGGCCGTGGGGACGCTAAGCCCCGGACCCGCCTCAAGGTAACCTCAAGGTAACGGCGCCTCAAACACACCATCCTGGCATATTTCTGGTGTCTTGAAGACACAAATATAACCACGAGGAATAGCCAAGTCTGTCTTAGTGTCTTGTAATTATATTATTGTTTGTTGAATATTCATAGATCTGAAAGTAGATTGCTGTGACTGCTTATTTTCTTCTTTTTGTTTTGAGCAAGATCTTGAGTCCCGTCGACTGTAGGGGCAAGAACCGCTGGTCGGCACTAACATGGTTATACCCGCTACACGCATGAAAATACAAAATATACGATATATCCAGTTATTATTATTGAGAAATTACTGACTGGAATGTAATGTATTTCCTTTGTAACTTACATTGTCAGATATTGGAGAGTGTGGAGAGAAAACTGTGTTTCCTATCTTGAAAAAAGTACGAGAGTTTATTTAAAGTTTTGATTTATTGCACCGTTTCTATTCAAGGAATCATACATTTTGGAAGAAGCATAAATCACACGGAAAGTTATGGACTGTGTCTTGGTAAGTTGGTGTGATAGTGAGTGTAGTGAGTTACACAACACTCCTCACACACTCACACTCACACCAGGTAATTCTTGTATACATAACCTAGTTTACCTGAGACCCACTAACTCTAGTGGCCTCCACGAGGACACGAAGCTGGCGGCTCATCATATATATATATATATATATATATATATATATATATATATATATATATATATATATATATATATATATATAATATAACAACTGCATGGAAGATGAAAAGATCAAGCCAAGGGCTTTGTTGAACTTCATATATTCTCAAGGTATACAAACTAAGCAAACGGGATAAAGGTTTAATGTATATATTTTCAAAGTTATCTCAAATATGTTACATTCCTTGAGTGTGTTAAAGGCTAGGCAGCCCTCGTCTTGATCGTTTCTTCTTCCATGTGGTTGCTTACACACACACACACACACACACACACACACACACACACACACACACATCTATATATATATATAATACACATATATTCCTAAGAGCCAGAATTGCTAAACAAGCCGAGTTTTGTTATATTTAATCTTACGGAATAATATATATGTTCAGTGTAATGAACATGTTGAACATATTATAACCAATACTAACATAGCACACAAGCCTAACCTAAATGTATGTAATAATTCTTAACACTGACTAACACGAATAATTTGCCGGAAATCAGTTCATATTCAAGATAACCAATATCGTATAGTTGATTAATACAAACTGTTCCTGAGACAATATACGGTTTATCTGTGTGTGGTAAAGAGGCCCCGTCTCCTCGGCCTGGTAGTGCGGTTCTGGCTACTAGGTTTGACACATTCACAATTTGGTATATATAATATTATTTTTCAACACATTCAGACTCGTTAGAATCTTTTGGCGAACAAGAAGACTGAACAGCAGCGGTGAGGCCTTGCGTCACAAACATCAGCATCACCTTGCGTCACATACATCAGCATCACCTTGCGTCACATACATCAGCATCACCTTGCGTTACAAGTACCAGCATCACCTTGCGTCACATACATCAG
This sequence comes from Procambarus clarkii, assembly GCF_040958095.1. NCBI lineage: Eukaryota > Metazoa > Arthropoda > Malacostraca > Decapoda > Cambaridae > Procambarus > Procambarus clarkii. The sequence goes on from NC_091192.1 coordinate 165,222, forward strand.
CATCACCTTGCGTCACATGTACCAACATCACCTTGGGTCACATATATCACCATCACCTTGCGTCACATATATCACCATCACCTTGCGTCACATATATCACCATCACCTTGCGTCACATATATCACCATCACCTTGCGTCTCATATATCAACATCACCTTGCGTCACATATATCACCATCACCTTGCGTCACATACATCAGCATCACCTTGCGTCACATACATCAGCATCACCTTGCGTCACATACATCAGCATCACCTTGCGTCACAAGTACCAGCATCACCTTGCGTCACATATATCACCATCACCTTGCGTCACATACATCAGCATCACCTTGCGTCACATACATCAGCATCACCTTGCGTCACATACATCAGCATCACCTTGCGTCACATACATCAGCATCACCTTGCGTCACATACATCAGCATCACCTTGCGTCACATACATCAGCATCACCTTGCGTCACAAGTACCAGCATCACCTTGCGTCACATATATCACCATCACCTTGCGTCACATACATCAGCATCACCTTGCGTCACATGTACCAGCATCACCTTGCGTCACATATATCACCATCACCTTGCGTCACATATATCACCATCACCTTGCGTCACATATATCACCATCACCTTGCGTCACATATATCACCATCACCTTGCGTCACATATATCAACATCACCTACACAACCTTCGCTAAGTCTTCACTCAAACTCAATCCGTTTCTTAGAGCTCTGAAATACTCATCATATTAATGGTAAGAACTTACCCAAACAAGCTAATCTTGAGAAACAAGACAAGACATGTGAGGTGTAGCCAGCAGGTGTGGTCTGTGTGTAACGAGCGGTCATATAACCATTGTAGTGAGCAGCAATTATGGGCATTATACCAATGTGTGGTTGTTGTGTAGTTAGCGTGAATGGAGGTCAAACTGTGTTAGCAGCTCTATGTTCAAATATTACTTTTACCGTTATGGATTATATGTGGAACACATCATGTCTTTAGTTTCATTAAAAAATCCAATGCAAAATGTGTGATCTTGTTTTATTGGTAAATGAGCTTTACTTGAAGGGCTCTCCTGGTGACCAGTGAGTGAGGATGGACGGCTGGCCAGAGGTCATGTGGCCAGTCTCTGGCCAGGGGTCATGTGGCCAGTCTCTGGCCAGGGGTCATGTGGCCAGTCTCTGGCCAGGGGTCATGTGGCCAGTCTCTGGCCAGTGAGGAAGGCTGGCCAGGGGGTCGTACTGAGGCCAGTGAGGGGGCCTGGACGGGAGGGTACTGAGTATTCAACATATATTTTGACTTGGTTTGGCTTAACTACTTACTTGACTGAAGTGTAATATGTATTTCTCAGCCCTAATCAAGGCACATATATTTGTCAAGTCTGCCACTATATATGTGAATCGTATTATGCAACTTTTGCCTTCGTGTTGTGAAAGTTATGTTGGTTGTCACTGAAGTTTGTCAGTGACAAGATCAGACGTGCACCACCCAAAATATATTTTGCGTAAAATTGAAATTATTCCTTTAACATAAAAAAAATACTGGTGATACTTATGAAGGGCTGCATTTAATACATCACTGAGTCACACTTGTGAGCGAAGCAACTCTTGAGTGAAGCATTTGACCATTACAGCAGGAACTCTTGAGTGAAGCATTTGACCATTACAGCAGCAACTCTTGAGTGAAACATTTGACCATTACAGCAGGAACTCTTACGGCGACGTTCAGGGATGTCAACTACTATTAAAGTCAGCATTTTAAGGCTATAAAGTTCTTGTATCTCAGTGTTCTTAACCCGAATTGTTGTTAACTCGCGCCAGGCTAAAGCAGGGCAAGCACACAGTGTCACAACACAAGGGCCAGAGTGTCACAACACAAGGGCCAGAGTGTCACAACACAAGGGCCAGAGTGTCACAACACAAGGGCCAGAGTGTCACAACACAAGGGCCAGAGTGTCACAACACAAGGGCCAGAGTGTCACAACACAAGGGCCAGAGTGTCACAACACAAGGGCCAGAGTGTCACAACACAAGGGCCAGAGTGCCACAACACGACCACATACCCGTCTAGAGTTGAGTAATGCCTCTCCCAAATTCAATATGTATATTGTGTAGGGGTAGAGTGTATGGTGCTTGTTTTGTATCATTGCAGTCATCGCGTGTAGAGATGGCATATGGAAATATACTTGATCATACATATACTTTCGTTTATGTCTGTCCCTTCCTCTGAACACACAACAGTTCCCACCTGGACCATGACGTGCGCATACGTGTTTCGCTCAGTCCCATGATTCACACTGCAGGATTCTTGGCCAATCTGCATGGCGCTGATTGGATTACATTATGCAGTAAATATAAAAATCTGTTGTGCTCAAAAAGCTGCAGTTCGTCAACTTATTTATACACCTCCTTCACTGTTAGTCAGGTCTCCTACTCAAACGCTTCAACAGTTATAAGAATTTGGTGAGAATGAAGCAGTGAGGTCTCCAGCAGCGTCACCTGTGGGCGACACCACTACTGTGCTGTCACCTGTGGACGACACCACTACTGTGCTGTCACCTGTGGACGACACCACTACTGTGCTGTCACCTGTGGACGACACCACTACTGTGCTGTCACCTGTGGACGACACCACTACTGTGCTGTCACCTGTGGACGACACCACTACTGTGTTGTCACCTGTGGACGACACCATGTTATGGCCCTATCCGGGTCGCAACCGGGTTCTTACTCTGATGTTGTTAGAGGTAGGGTATCCGGCCCCAAACTAGTAGTGGCTTTCAAGGGATGCGATCCGTAACGCAAGTAAATTAAAGGGGAAGGGAAATAGTCAAAAACTTAATATTATAATTATCACCATCACCATAAATACTATATAAGAAGATTACACGGGGGGGGGGGGGGGGGGGGGGGGGGGTATAAACACTATTATATACACTGTTGTCTTCTGAAGACTCTGGATCTTCACGGTGCTCACGATGCCAAGCCCTTGGTGCTCTTATGGCCTCACGACGAATCCTTCGAGAATCTTGAGTCTACCTCGGCCACAGGCCAGCCAAAACACAGTTCCACTGGGGGCACCGTCGTGGAGGCCGTCAACCACAAGTCCAGCAGATAGCTGGCAGGTTCCAAATCAGCGACGCTGGTTAGGCCAGTCCACGATCAATACTAAGGTCGCGAACCCTAGTCAGGAGCCTCGTGTGATACCACAGATCACTCTCCTTGCCACAACTCCCCAGTGGTTAAGCGTCTCCTCCAGTCAGTCCCGGATATGACAATCCCTCAACTGCCACTTCACAGGCAGGTCAACACCACAGTGTTCATCCGGGGGCGACTCACAGCTGCTGTAGCAAACACTTGGAAACGAGACGACTGCCTTGGGTAGACTCACTCAACTTCCATTACAGCAGTCCCAGGTCGACTCTGTAATCAGACACGTCATCAGTAACAGGGACACACTAAAGCACCTCACTTACAGGCTTAGACACAAACGCCCGACGTATCCATTCCATAGATGGCGTTGCTGTCTAAGCTCCACCTCACCAGAGGTCAGCAGCGGCTGTGTTATGAGCTGATCAGGACTGGAAACTAACCCTTGTGGCCAGTACACCTCGTCCTCACCAGGTGTCGTCATCCATTTGGAGGGGGTTTCGGGAGCTGACCCACAGATGGCGTGGTCGTCACTGCTCCGTGCTCGGACGTTGGGCTCGGGTCCGTAACACCTCCCCACCAAAAAGAATTTGGTTTGGGGTTCTATAAAGAGAAACACAAACCAAATTAGTACGGGGACACAACTCCAAATGGACTCACATACTTTATAAACTGGAGCAGCGAGGCTGCCTTGTCCACAGAACTGTCCTACTGGGCAACTCCGGCATGAAAGAAACTTGCAGATGGAAGACGATGATCTGCCTGATGTAATCTTCCACCTCTCCACTGCGATGTCAAGCAGGGGCATAATCTCACATCTCTCGAGTAAGGATCGATATAAACACGACCTGGGGCGACTCGACACTTCCCTATGTCGTGGCACCGATGATGGCTGGTCACAGACGGCATTTCTGGTGCCGGTCCGGTAGTCCTTCAGGGAGACGGGAACCTGGAATACAGGGGTCTGATAATTCAGAGTGATAGCGACAGTGGGTAAGTCAATACTTACTGCATACGCCTCTACTAGGCTCACACCTAGTTCCAACAGGGCTGCTTGCACACCGAAGATGGCATCTGCCATCGTCACTCTGCCACCGTCCGGTCGACCAACATTCCGCATAACGCTGAATCCAGGCTCAGCCATCACACGGGGGGTGTCAATCTGTCGGAAACAGTCACTCATATTATCATCTGTCGTACCTCCTGTATCTACCATCACTTTCCAGGTCCCTCCTTCAACTGCAACACTCGCAGTGCAAATCTCCAATCCCTGGGATCTCTTCACGATGTTCCTGGGAGCCATCATCTGTCGGGTTGTCCACTGGTCCTTACTGAGAACACACACAAGAATCAAACAAAATACCGCTAAGAAACATTTGGTTAACTTAGGGACAAGTTTCCTGAGCTTGAAATGTCCATTGCCGGCTAAAACCATTAGCCTGGTTTGGACCGAAGAGGGCACTAGACCTTTCGAACATACCTCCGACGTCTGGGGAATCTCTGGCCGGTTCAGCATACATTGTACTTTGCCATACCGCAAGTACTCATCCGCCTTCACTCCAGACTCATTGGTATCCGTGGGTGCTTGCACACGAGGCTTCTCTTCTCGCTCAACCGCTTTTGCCTCCTTAACTTCATGTTCCTCGTCGGGAGAAGAATCAGGAGACTCTGCTATAATGCTGTAAACTCTGTCGTCAATCTGTAGGCGAGAGGAAGGATTAAACATATTTAAATCCGGGTCTGTTTGTACCTGGATATTACCACTGCCTGCTATTACCTCTGACCTTGCTGTTCCGGCTGACTCGTCCGCGACCTTGGGAAGATTGTGGCTCCAATCTGTCACCATGTCGTTGGCTAGTACTACGTCAATCCCAGCTATAGGGAGGGTATCGACTACTGCCAACGCACATGTGCCGCTGAAGTAAGGCGAGTCGAGATGTACCGGCACTAAGGGGGCGACATACTGCGTCCTAGGAAACCCAACCAGGACAACCTGTTGTCTCCCGTCCACACTTACTCCCTCGGGCAACGAGTTTTTCACGATCAGGGACTGGGTTGCTCCACTATCTCTGAGCACTACAACAGATCTACCAGTGTGATCACTCGTTACATACCCGCTTGAAGTGTGAGGGGAGAACAAACTTGGTCCTTCCTGCGTAGTCGTCGACTGGCTTCCTGCTGGTGGTGTCACACAGCTCATCAACATCACCTCCCTACGAGCGCCGTTACCTCTTCTGCCTCGGCACATAGCAGCTACATGCCCTTTCTGCCCACAAGTCCAGCACACCATGTTCCTCCTCAGACTACGGTGTTTCGGACTGCTAGGACTGGTCCTTCGAGGGCTACTTGGGGGCGTCATCTTAGCGCTTCGTGGGACGGGGGTCTCCTCTTCGTCATGAGGTTTGTCAAACCGGCGTTGGTAATTCCTCGGGACGTACTTAGCAGAAGGCCTGTGCGTCAAGATGTATTCCTCAGCCATGGTGGCTGCCGCACTCAAGGTCTCTACCTGCTGTTCCTCTAAGTACGTCTTCAGATCTCCAGACAGACAGTCCTTGAAGTCCTCTAACAGTATGAGCTGCTCGAGGTCTTCTTTGGTCTCCACCTTCCGAGAGGCACACCACTTCTGGAAAAGTCGCTCCTTGATTGTGGCGAATTCGGTGAAAGTGTGCTCTGAGGTCTTCTTCAGGTTTCTAAACTTTTGCCTGTAAGCCTCAGGTACCAACTGGTAAGCCATGAGCACCACTTTCTTCACCTTGTCGTAATCGCCAGAGTCATCAAGGGACAACGTGGAGTAGGCGACTTGGGCCTACCCTGTCAAGACTGACTGTATCATGATGGCCCAATTCTCCCTTGGCCACTCCAAAGAGGCAGCGACTTTCTCGAAGGCTGTGAAGAACTTCGAAACTTCCTTCTCGTTGAACTTCTGGACCATTTTGATATTCCTTACCGGATCGAAAATACTTGTTCCAGTTGTTTGTCTCTGACCACCGCCTAATCGCAATACTTCTAGTTCATGTTGTCTCTGTCTTTCTTTTTCTTCTCTTTCTCGCTGTTCTCTTTCTTTTTCTCGTTCTTCTCTTTCTCTTTCTCGTTTCTCTTCTCTTTCTCGCTCTTCTTTTCTTTCTTCTAATTCTAAACGCCTCATCTCCAATTCCTTTTCTAGTCTCTCTCTTTCCATTTCTAATTTCTTATCTTCTCTCTCTCTCGCTTTCTCTTCTCTCTCTTTAGCGATTTCTAGCTTTTTCCATTCAATTTCACGGTGGATCTCTAGTTCACGCATTTTCATAGTAAGTAAACTTATATTCAGTTCACTGTCATCACTTTCGACGTCACTGCTCTTACCTTCCTTTTCAGTGGAAGCTATCTCGTCACCTTTTATACTATGTGCCTCGCCTTCCTGTTTTTCTTCGGCCTTCAAATGCCGGTGAACCTTGGACAAGATCTCCACACGGGAATCACTGGCACGGATCTTGATCTCCAGGTAGGTGCTCACCAGTACGAGTTCCTGTTTGCCCAGATATTTCAATCTGGCAAGACAGTCCTCCCTGTTCAGAAAAGCCTGAACATCGTCCAGATCATCTATGGTCGCTTTTTCCGCCATTGTCACAGATGGAACACTTAGCACTTAACACACCGCTTTCACTTTAGCACTTAACGCACCGGGTACTGTTCTACGTCAATATTGCATTTTATCGCAACAAACACTGCACTTGCCAATATTGCACGTAATTACATCGGGCACCACACTACACAATATTGCACTTAATCACGGCGAGCACTTTGCTCTACAATTTTGCACTGAATCACTGAGCACCGCACTACACAATATTGCACTTAGTCACTCCGAGCACCGCACAGGACGTATAACGTCCTAATAGTCACACACAGGGGAAATTATTTACAGGAATTACGCCACTTCACCACCCCTGTCAAACATACTTGACAAGGGGTCGGATCCCGCTGGGGATGCCAATTATGTTACGGCCCTATCCGGGTCGCAACCGGGTTCTTACTCTGATGTTGTTAGAGGTAGGGTATCCGGCCCCAAGCTAGTAGTGACTCTCAAGGGATGCAATCCGTAACGCAAGTAAATTAAAGGGGAAGGGAAATAAAGTCAAAAACTTAATATTATAATTATCACCATCACCATAAATACTATATAAGAAGATTACACGGGGGGGGGGGGGGTATAAACACTATTATATACACTGTTGTCTTCTTCTGAAGACTCTGGATCTTCACGGTGCTCACGATGCCAAGCCCTTGGTGCTCTTGTGGCCTCACGACGAATCCTTCGAGAATCTTGAGTCTACCCCGACCACAGGCCAGCCAAAACACAGTTCCACTGGGGGCAACGTCGTGGAGGCCGTCAACCACAAGTCCAGCAGATAGCTGGCAGGTTCCAAATCAGCGACGCTGGTTAGGCCAGTCCACGATCGATACTAAGGTCGCAAACCCTAGTCAGGAGCCTCGTGTGATACCACAGATCACTCTCCTTGCCACAACTCCCCAGTGGTTAAGCGTCTCCTCCAGTCAGTCCCGGATATGACAATCCCTCAACTGCCACTTCACAGGCAGGTCAACACCACAGTGTTCATCCGGGGGCGACTCACAGCTGCTGTAGCAAACACTTGGAGACGAGACGACTGCCTTGGGTAGACTCACTCAACTTCCATTACAGCAGTCCCAGGTCGACTCTGTAATCAGACACGTCATCAGTAACAGGGACACACTAAAGCACCTCACTTACAGGCTTAGACACAAACGCCCGACGTATCCATTCCATAGATGGCGTTGCTGTCTAAGCTCCACCTCACCAGAGGTCAGCAGCGGCTGTGTTATGAGCTGATCAGGACTGGAAACTAGCCCTTGTGGCCAGTACACCTCGTCCTCACCAGGTGTCGTCGTCCATTTGGAGGGGGTTTCGGGAGCTGACCCACAGATGGCGTGGTCGTCACTGCTCCATGCTCGGACGTTGGGCTCGGGTCCGTAACACACCACTACTGTGTTGTCACCTGTGGACGACACCACTACTGTGCTGTCACCTGTGGGCGACACCACTACTGTGCTGTCACCTGTGGGCGACACCACTACTGTGTTGTCACCTGTGGGCGACACCACTACTGTGTTGTCACCTGTGGACGACACCACTACTGTGCTGTCACCTGTGGGCGACACCACTACTGTGTTGTCACCTGTGGACGACACCACTACTGTGCTGTCACCTGTGGGCGACACCACTACTGTGTTGTCACCTGTGGACGACACCACTACTGTGCTGTCACCTGTGGGCGACACCACTACTGTGTTGTCACCTGTGGACGACACCACTACTGTGCTGTCACCTGTGGGCGACACCACTACTGTGCTGTCACCTGTGGGCGACACCACTACTGTGTTGTCACCTGTGGACGACACCACTACTGTGCTGTCACCTGTGGGCGACACCACTACTGTGTTGTCACCTGTGGTATACACACACGACGGTACAGGTCTATACACTCATACCCAGAAATAGTCTCAGCCAGTGTTACTCATCGTACCAAATACAACATAATAGACTTCAACCTTACTTATTTAATCTAAATTATCTAAATATGCAACAGCCTTCCCTAAACAACCGTAAAGTACCCTAATATTTGGTCACCTTAACTGACCTGCATATTTACGAAATAAGTGGAATTTCGGAAGGATGTAGAGAGTTCGGTTTATTTTAGTTTAAAAAGAGATACTTGGTTGATACCTGGTTGATGGGGTTCTGAGAGTTCTTCTACTCCCCAAGCCCGGCCCGAGGCCAGGCTCGACTTGTGAGAGTTTGGTCTACCAGGCTGTTGCTTGGAGCGGCCCTCAGGCCCACATACCCACCACAGCCCGGTTGGTCCGGCACTCCTTGGAGGAATAAATCTAGTTTCCTCTTGAAAATGTCCACGGTTGTTCCGGCAAAATTTCTTATGCTAGATATGTATTAGGCTTGACAAAGATTTCGTATACAGTTAAACTGATTAGAGTTGCCTATGATATTATACATTAAGATTTGATTAGATAAAAAAAACACCAACGTTAATAAGGTTGAGAGATCTGGTATGCTTAGGCTGAGACAAAGATTTGTGAGCTTAGGACAGAATTAGTATTGTTACGATTGAAAACATCCAGGTGAGGCAGCCAACTTAAAAAAAAAAAAATACGCCCTAATTACCGAAGACAAAACCTGTACAATCTGGCTACGAAACAGAGAGTACTAACCTAGCCTGGACCGGCTCATGGTTACAGGTAGTAGGTAATATTAAGTTTCATGATTACAGGTAGTAAGGTAAATAGTTGCAGGTAGTTGGGTAGAGTCGGGTTCATTGCTACAGGAAGTAGGGTACAATTTCATGCTTACAGGTTGTAGAGCATAATATGGTTGAGGAAGATGAACATTTGGACCAACCTTCACTCTGATCAATATAATAAAAAAGAGAATATATATATATTTAATTTGTTGTAATAAAGTTGCAGTTATAAGTTGGCTTAAATAAATTATCAAAGCCTTATAGACATTGAAGATGATTTTATTAAGTTGTCAAAGTTTAATATTGAAGAGAAATGATGATAAGTAAAATGCAATAATTAAGTTAACTTTGTGCTACATATTTTATTCGTGGATAGGAAGAAGAGATCTTCATTTCCACCAACATTACAGCTTTAAGGGAAGACTACGCTATAACATTTGGGGATTACAAATGTAAACAGTTTACACTGCATACCGATCAAATCATATTACCTATAATGTAACATTTTCCTTGTAAATATCTGTAATAATTTTGTAGTTTACATAATTTAAATATATTTGAAAATAATAATTATTATAAGTATATGATGGATTTAGGAAGCTAGAAGAGATGAGGCTGGTTAGGCTTGAGTAAATTTTTTGCTCCCCGCGGCCCGGTCATCGCGCAGACTTCCTCTTTGCTAAACTGGTCAACCAGGCTGTTGGATGCGGCTGCTCACAGCCTGATGTATGAACATTAGGACCAATGTTCAAAGATTATACGATAGAAAATTAGTAAGAGCCGTGACGAGGATTCGAACCTATGCTCTGGGAAGTTCATCGTCACTTAGAAAACATAATGAGGAAACAGCTTCAAGTACAATGACAGTTGCACATTAAATATCGGAATTAGAACGTGAGAATTTGATGGCACCAAGTCCAAGATTCCCTATAGGCAACATTACAGACATTTTAATAATAAATACTTACGGTGGCGGCGTAGAGGACAAATGACTCGCAATATATCGACATTTCATAATTACTCGGAAAGAATATCATGATCAAAGGTGTTGTAATGGTGCATCAACTTTACCAGCACCTGTGAGTGTGGGTGACACACCACCAGCACCTGTGAGTGTGGGTGACACACCACCAGCACCTGTGAGTGTGGGTGACACACCACCAGCACCTGTGAGTGTGGGTGACACACCACCACCAGCACCTGTGAGTGTGGGTGACACACCACCACCAGCACCTGTGAGTGTGGGTGACACACACACCAGCACCTGTGAGTGTGGGTGACACACACCACCACCAGCACCTGTGAGTGTGGGTGACACACACACCAGCACCTGTGAGTGTGGGTGACACACCACCAGCACCTGTGAGTGTGGGTGACACACCACCACCAGCACCTGTGAGTGTGGGTGACACACCACCAGCACCTGTGAGTGTGGGTGACACACCACCACCAGCACCTGTGAGTGTGGGTGACACACCACCACCAGCACCTGTGAGTGTGGGTGACACACCACCAGCACCTGTGAGTGTGGGTGACACACCACCAGCACCTGTGAGTGTGGGTGACACACCACCACCAGCACCTGTGAGTGTGGGTGACACACCACCACCACCACCAGCACCTGTGAGTGTGGGTGACACACACCACCACCACCAGCACCTGTGAGTGTGGGTGACACACACCACCACCACCAGCACCTGTGAGTGTGGGTGACACACCACCACCAGCACCTGTGAGTGTGGGTGACACACACCACCACCACCAGCACCTGTGGGTGTGGGTGACACACCACCACCAGCACCTGTGAGTGTGGGTGACACACCACCACCAGCACCTGTGAGTGTGGGTGACACACCACCACCAGCACCTGTGAGTGTGGGTGACACACCACCACCAGCACCTGTGAGTGTGGGTGACACACCACCAGCACCTGTGGGTGTGGGTGACACACCACCAGCACCTGTGAGTGTGGGTGACACACACACCAGTACCTGTGAGTGTGGGTGACACACCACCAGCACCTGTGAGTGTGGGTGACACACCACCAGCACCTGTGAGTGTGGGTGACACACACCACCAGCACCTGTGAGTGTGGGTGACACACCACCACCAGCACCTGTGAGTGTGGGTGACACACACCACCAGCACCTGTGAGTGTGGGTGACACACACCACCAGCACCTGTGAGTGTGGGTGACACACACCACCAGCACCTGTGAGTGTGGGTGACACACCACCACCAGCACCTGTGAGTGTGGGTGACACACCACCAGCACCTGTGAGTGTGGGTGACACACCACCACCAGCACCTGTGAGTGTGGGTGACACACACCACCAGCACCTGTGGGTGTGGGTGACACACACCACCAGCACCTGTGGGTGTGGGTGACACACACCACCAGCACCTGTGGGTGTGGGTGACACACACCACCAGCACCGGTGAGCGCATGGATAAGACATTCCTGCCGGTCAAGTAAGCACACAACGCATAAACTTACATCTGCCTAACGTGAAAGTCTTGAGGTTGATTAATGGTTATTAATTTAATTAACAATGCAGACAAGAAGTAACACAAGGAGAACAACCTGCCGGATATTAAGACAAGATACGTGCCCAGGGGAGGCCTCTGGCGGCCAGGAAGACTAGTCACAGCCAGGAGCAGCAGCAGCAGGAGGAGGAGGGCAGCAGGAGGGACAGCAGCAGGAGGAGGGGCAGCAGGAGGAGGGGCAGCAGGAGGAGGGGCAGCAGGAGGAGGGGCAGCAGGAGGAGGGGCAGCAGGAGGAGGGGCAGCAGGAGGAGGGGCAGCAGGAGGAGGGGCAGCAGGAGGAGGGGCAGCAGGAGGAGGGGCAGCAGGAGGAGGGGCAGCAGGAGGAGGGGCAGCAGGAGGAGGAGGGCAGCAGGAGGGGCAGCAGGAGGAGGGGCAGCAGGAGGAGGGGCAGCAGGAGGAGGGGCAGTAGGAGGAGGGGCAACAGGAGGAGGGGCAGCAGGAGGAGGGGCAGCAGGAGGAGGGGCAGCAGGAGGAGGGGCAGCAGGAGGAGGAGGAGGGGCAGCAGGAGGAGGGGCAGCAGGAGGAGGGGCAGCAGGAGGAGGGGCAGCAGGAGGAGGGGCAGCAGGAGGAGGAGGGCAGCAGGAGGGGCAGCAGGAGGAGGGGCAGCAGGAGGAGGAGGAGGAGGAGGAGGAGGAGGAGGAGGAGGAGGAGGAGGAGGAGGAGGAGGAGGAGGAGGAGGAGGAGCAGCAGCAGCAGGAGGAGGAGCAGCAGCAGCAGCAGGAGGAGGAGGAGGAGGAGCAGCAGCAGGAGGAGGAGGAGCAGCAGCAGCAGGAGGAGGAGGAAGAGGAGGAGCAGCAGGAGGAGGAGGAGGAGGAGGAGCAGCAGCAGGAGCAACAGCAGGAGCAGCAGCAGGAGCAGCAGCAGGAGCAGCAGGAGGAGGAGGAGGAGGAGGAGGAGGAGGAGGAGGAGCAGCAGCAGGAGCAACAGCAGGAGCAGCAGCAGGAGCAGCAGGAGGAGCAGCAGCAGGAGCAGCAGCAGGAGCAGCAGCAGGAGCAGCAGGAGGAGGAGGAGGCGATCATATCAGACGGCAGTAAAAGTCATTCTCACTAAATTACAGCAATTTACATGTGGAGGAAAGTGATGGACGAAGGTGATAACTGAAGAGGGAGACATCTGTGTGACGAGGTGCATGGAAGTGATAGCGTGTGTCTGACACCAGATATAGGGAAGTGATATCGTGTGTCTGACACCAGATATAGGGAAGTGATAGCGTGTGTCTGACACCAGATATAGGGAAGTGATAGCGTGTGTCTGACACCAGATATAGGGAAGTGATAGCGTGTGTCTGACACCAGATATAGGGAAGTGATATCGTGTGTCTGACACCAGATATAGGGAAGTGATAGCGTGTGTCTGACACCAGATATAGGGAAGTGATAGCGTGTGTCTGACACCAGATATATGGAAGTGATAGCGTGTGTCTGACACCAGATATAGGGAAGTGATAGCGTGTGTCTGACACCAGATATAGGGAAGTGATAGCGTGTGTCTGACACCAGATATAGGGAAGTGATATCGTGTGTCTGACACCAGATATAGGGAAGTGATAGCGTGTGTCTGACACCAGATATAGGGAAGTGATAGCGTGTGTCTGACACCAGATATATGGAAGTGATAGCGTGTGTCTGACACCAGATATAGGGAAGTGATAGCGTGTGTCTGACACCAGATATAGGGAAGTGATAGCGTGTGTCTGACACCAGATATATGGAAGTGATAGCGTGTGTCTGACACCAGATATAGGGAAGTGATAGCGTGTGTCTGACACCAGATATAGGGAAGTGATAGCGTGTGTCTGACACCAGATATAGGGAAGTGATAGCGTGTGTCTGACACCTGATATATGGAAGTGATAGCGTGTGTCTGACACCAGATATAGGGAAGTGATAGCGTGTGTCTGACACCAGATATAGGGAAGTGATAGCGTGTGTCTGACACCAGATATAGGGAAGTGATATCGTGTGTCTGACACCAGATATAGGGAAGTGATATCGTGTGTCTGACACCAGATATAGGGAAGTGATATCGTGTGTCTGACACCAGATATAGGGAAGTGATAGCGTGTGTCTGACACCAGATATAGGGAAGTGATATCGTGTGTCTGACACCAGATATAGGGAAGTGATATCGTGTGTCTGACACCAGATATAGGGAAGTGATAGCGTGTGTCTGACACCAGATATAGGGAAGTGATATCGTGTGTCTGACACCAGATATAGGGAAGTGATATCGTGTGTCTGACACCAGATATAGGGAAGTGATATCGTGTGTCTGACACCAGATATAGGGAAGTGATAGCGTGTGTCTGACACCAGATATAGGGAAGTGATATCGTGTGTCTGACACCAGATATAGGGAAGTGATAGCGTGTGTCTGACACCAGATATATGGAAGTGATAGCGTGTGTCTGACACCAGATATATGGAAGTGATAGCGTGTGTCTGACACCAGATATAGGGAAGTGATAGCGTGTGTCTGACACCAGATATAGGGAAGTGATAGCGTGTGTCTGACACCAGATATAGGGAAATGATAGCGTGTGTCTGACACCAGATATAGGGAAGTGATAGCGTGTGTCTGACACCAGATATAGGGAAGTGATAGCGTGTGTCTGACACCAGATATAGGGAAATGATAGCGTGTGTCTGACACCAGATATAGGGAAGTGATAGCGTGTGTCTGACACCAGATATATGGAAGTGATAGCGTGTGTCTGACACCAGATATAGGGAAGTGATAGCGTGTGTCTGACACCAGATATAGGGAAAGTGATAGCGTGTGTCTGACACCAGATATATGGAAGTGATAGCGTGTGTCTGACACCAGATATAGGGAAGTGATAGCGTGTGTCTGACACCAGATATAGGGAAAGTGATAGCGTGTGTCTGACACCAGATATAGGGAAGTGATAGCGTGTGTCTGACACCAGATATAGGGAAATGATAGCGTGTGTCTGACACCAGATATATGGAAGTGATAGCGTGTGTCTGACACCAGATATATGGAAGTGATAGCGTGTGTCTGACACCAGATATAGGGAAATGATAGCGTGTGTCTGACACCAGATATAGGGAAGTGATAGCGTGTGTCTGACACCAGATATATGGAAGTGATAGCGTGTGTCTGACACCAGATATAGGGAAGTGATAGCGTGTGTCTGACACCAGATATAGGGAAGTGATAGCGTGTGTCTGACACCAGATATAGGGAAATGATAGCGTGTGTCTGACACCAGATATAGGGAAGTGATAGCGTGTGTCTGACACCAGATATATGGAAGTGATAGCGTGTGTCTGACACCAGATATATGGAAGTGATAGCGTGTGTCTGACACCAGATATATGGAAGTGATAGCGTGTGTCTGACACCAGATATAGGGAAGTGATAGCGTGTGTCTGACACCAGATATAGGGAAGTGATAGCGTGTGTCTGACACCAGATATAGGGAAGTGATAGCGTGTGTCTGACACCAGATATAGGGAAATGATAGCGTGTGTCTGACACCAGATATATGGAAGTGATAGCGTGTGTCTGACACCAGATATATGGAAGTGATAGCGTGTGTCTGACACCAGATATAGGGAAATGATAGCGTGTGTCTGACACCAGATATAGGGAAGTGATAGCGTGTGTCTGACACCAGATATATGGAAGTGATAGCGTGTGTCTGACACCAGATATAGGGAAGTGATAGCGTGTGTCTGACACCAGATATAGGGAAGTGATAGCGTGTGTCTGACACCAGATATATGGAAGTGATAGCGTGTGTCTGACACCAGATATATGGAAGTGATAGCGTGTGTCTGACACCAGATATAGGGAAATGATAGCGTGTGTCTGACACCAGATATATGGAAGTGATAGCGTGTGTCTGACACCAGATATATGGAAGTGATAGCGTGTGTCTGACACCAGATATATGGAAGTGATAGCGTGTGTCTGACACCAGATATAGGGAAGTGATAGCGTGTGTCTGACACCAGATATAGGGAAGTGATAGCGTGTGTCTGACACCAGATATAGGGAAGTGATAGCGTGTGTCTGACACCAGATATAGGGAAGTGATAGCGTGTGTCTGACACCAGATATATGGAAGTGATAGCGTGTGTCTGACACCAGATATAGGGAAGTGATAGCGTGTGTCTGACACCAGATATAGGGAAGTGATAGCGTGTGTCTGACACCAGATATAGGGAAGTGATAGCGTGTGTCTGACACCAGATATAGGGAAGTGATAGCGTGTGTCTGACACCAGATATAGGGAAATGATAGCGTGTGTCTGACACCAGATATATGGAAGTGATAGCGTGTGTCTGACACCAGATATAGGGAAGTGATAGCGTGTGTCTGACACCAGATATAGGGAAATGATAGCGTGTGTCTGACACCAGATATATGGAAGTGATAGCGTGTGTCTGACACCAGATATAGGGAAGTGATAGCGTGTGTCTGACACCAGATATATGGAAGTGATAGCGTGTGTCTGACACCAGATATATGGAAGTGATAGCGTGTGTCTGACACCAGATATAGGGAAATGATAGCGTGTGTCTGACACCAGATATATGGAAGTGATAGCGTGTGTCTGACACCAGATATAGGGAAGTGATAGCGTGTGTCTGACACCAGATATAGGGAAATGATAGCGTGTGTCTGACACCAGATATATGGAAGTGATAGCGTGTGTCTGACACCAGATATAGGGAAGTGATAGCGTGTGTCTGACACCAGATATATGGAAGTGATAGCGTGTGTCTGACACCAGATATATGGAAGTGATAGCGTGTGTCTGACACCAGATATAGGGAAATGATAGCGTGTGTCTGACACCAGATATATGGAAGTGATAGCGTGTGTCTGACACCAGATATATGGAAGTGATAGCGTGTGTCTGACACCAGATATAGGGAAATGATAGCGTGTGTCTGACACCAGATATATGGAAGTGATAGCGTGTGTCTGACACCAGATATAGGGAAGTGATAGCGTGTGTCTGACACCAGATATAGGGAAATGATAGCGTGTGTCTGACACCAGATATAGGGAAATGATAGCGTGTGTCTGACACCAGATATAGGGAAGTGATAGCGTGTGTCTGACACCAGATATAGGGAAATGATAGCGTGTGTCTGACACCAGATATAGGGAAGTGATAGCGTGTGTCTGACACCAGATATAGGGAAATGATAGCGTGTGTCTGACACCAGATATATGGAAGTGATAGCGTGTGTCTGACACCAGATATAGGGAAATGATAGCGTGTGTCTGACACCAGATATATGGAAGTGATAGCGTGTGTCTGACACCAGATATAGGGAAATGATAGCGTGTGTCTGACACCAGATATATGGAAGTGATAGCGTGTGTCTGACACCAGATATAGGGAAGTGATAGCGTGTGTCTGACACCAGATATAGGGAAGTGATAGCGTGTGTCTGACACCAGATATAGGGAAATGATAGCGTGTGTCTGACACCAGATATATGGAAGTGATAGCGTGTGTCTGACACCAGATATAGGGAAGTGATAGCGTGTGTCTGACACCAGATATATGGAAGTGATAGCGTGTGTCTGACACCAGATATAGGGAAGTGATAGCGTGTGTCTGACACCAGATATAGGGAAGTGATAGCGTGTGTCTGACACCAGATATATGGAAGTGATAGCGTGTGTCTGACACCAGATATATGGAAGTGATAGCGTGTGTCTGACACCAGATATAGGGAAGTGATAGCGTGTGTCTGACACCAGATATAGGGAAGTGATAGCGTGTGTCTGACACCAGATATATGGAAGTGATAGCGTGTGTCTGACACCAGATATAAGGAAGTGATATCGTGTGTCTGACATCAGATATAAGGAAGTGATAGCGTGTGTCAGCCATATTAAGGGTCCTGGACTCGGTACCAGTATCCACTCTTATAGGCCTATTCATACAACTGTTGTGTTGGATGACAACACACACAATACCAGACTAAGTGTATACAATTATAACCACAACCACTCCGTGTTGTGGTTCCCGCGCCGTGTGCGGGATGACACGTGCAGTTGTTCCATAACCTGTGGGCGGGTACTGGTGGTACCTGCCCACACCTGGCTCTACTGATGGTACCCGCCCAGACCTGGCTCTACTGATGGTACCCGCCCAGACCTGGCTCTACTGACGGTACCCGCCCAGACCTGGCTCTACACACTGTAGCCAACCTAACGTAACTAAGAACACATATGGTACTCCAACTACCTGGGAGTAGGATATACCGCACTACACTTAATTCATGAATGTAAAATACATAAGTCCTTACCAGAATAAAATGTATGACATGATAATACTTCCTACGATGATAATAATATTCATGAAAAACCACGCATCGTTGGTACGACTTTCCCTCACACAACCTCCTGCTAGGGAGAAAAAAATTAAATTTATTGAAGATTAATTGTATTTTTGCTTAAGAACAGAACTGAGTACTAACAAGGATGTCATATAATAATTGTTAACAATGCATTTCATAAATACACAAATATAATGATCCAAACTGGTGAAAAGTAGGAAGTTATAAATGTAAAATGTACAAGAAAATACAAATAGTTCAGTTGCATCATGTCATACATAACACTTGAGATAATAATTATGTAAAGATATACACATGTTGACAGTACATAATGAAAATGCAACATGAGTAATGTACATGATTGTCTCAACTAAACAATACAGTTTCAAGGACCTTGAAGAACTTCAAATAAATCTGAAGTTCTCCGTCATGCAAATTCTACAATCAAATGGTAAGTTGAAATAAAGAATAAATGATTAAACTTTTTAAAGTATACATAATCATAATCTGAGGAACAATACGCAAACACGAACATAGTAAATTGCAACCTACATCTCCTTGAAGGAAAAGAATCACATTATGAATCTTTGGTTCCACAGTAGCAGTGAGTTAATTAACTCCAGCTGAATGAAAAAACTGCTTACTGAAATAATTAAAAATTCCACATTTGATATAACACCATCCTCGTGAGATCACTTACAATTCATGTTAGCGACTATAACATACACAATTCCCTTATCAATTCTAGAGACAAAACTATTACCCGAGTTTATTCCCACCAGTACACCTTGGAGTTGCAATACAGTTCTCTCTCAAGGGTCAGCAGGCAGACCTTGCCCTGCCCACCCTCATAACTAAGGTACTTAGTCAGTCTGTGATCAACACATTTCTTCACACTATAATCACCACACTTATTAAGGTTCACATGTGACATAGTTACTACAAGTACACACAACTGTATGGGATAATTGTACACAATAAATGACAGACTGGGAAACAAGGTCTAGCATCAAAATGTTCTACTTAGCTGGTTTGACTCATAATCCTGACTTTATCCAACAACACCACCAAATTATACAATTAACCGACAGTTAATATACAAATGGTATAATATACCAACCAAATAAGGTAAAGAACTTACAGAAAATCAAGAAATGAAATACCTGATAAACACAGATGGTACAGATCCACCAGATGCTGCCATCTTTGAGCACTTCATCAGGTAGACACAATATACCTGGACTGGGAGACAGTGAACTCTGACACTTAGAGCTCGGTTTGGGGTTCTTCTTGAGCTGGAACATTAGGGTGTTCCAGCTCAAGAATATGCTGCATGAATAAGTACACTTTTCACTGGTTACTATCCCTTTTTAATAGAATTATTCCACATAGATTAAGTCGAATAGATTAGGGGAGGGTGAGGGGTTATCCTGGTTAATGATCTGGGCAGACACTTTCCAGACCTGGTACAACCAATTCAGGAACAGCTGCTCCCTATCACTCTGGATCTTCTGTGAACAAAACAGCCTCGGCCAATTAGAACTAAACGTAGCAGACATATAGTTAGACACATCCGACACTTCTTCACTCTTGGAACCACTAACAACACTACAGGACTTACAAGTAGACTTTTACGCCTATTGCAATAGACAAGACCGACAACAAGAACTGCAATGATCACCTGTCTTAACTGACTCAGGTGACAACAGTGTGGGACAAATCCTTCAGTCTCTTCACAACTCTGCAAGAACCATGAGAGTGACAGGACATAAAAGTTCCCAAACAAGGCATCATAATCACAACCACAAGAACAAGTTCACATCTCCTGACGTTGAACTTTAAGACAAAACAGTCCTTCATGGCCATCTTGGCCTCCCATGAAGATTGCAGAGCCACTCTGGAACTTGGACGGAACTTTCTGTGAATAACACCTCCCACCAAAGGCTGAGTGCGGTGTTCCCTCTAGAGTAAAGCAAAGTAAACAGTGTCTTCCTGTGGCACTGTTTAGTGAGATAACTGCCGTGGGCGAGGTGAGGGACATACCCCCCCCCCTCCTGATGCCATATACTCACTCCCTCCACTCTGACTCACTCGACACTACTCATCTTGTCTCTAATGTGTTTTTACCTTAGAGAACAGTGTTCATTACTACTATATGAGTGGGATATCAATAAGGGGGATGAACAAGCTCATCAATGAAAATATAGCAGAGCACTTTATTTACTAACATTCGAATGCACTAATTAAGTCATGAAATCGTAACCAATCACTGTATGAATCTATTAACAATTGGTCTTGCATATCAAAAACAACCCTCATGCTCAGCTTGCTGCTAAATTAAGCACCATAGAACACATTCATATCATAAACAAACTAAAAACAACATCGCACAGACCATATACACTGACGGATCACTCGATACAGCTACAGGGAGGGCAGGAAGTGCTGTTATTGCTCATCAACCCGATGGCAGCATAAGTGAAAGACATGAAAAAGTCAGTAACTGGGCATCCACCTTGCAAGTTGGACATTGGGTACTCAAGCAGCACTCGTAAATTTTTTTGAACACTGCAGTAGACAGCTTGATTATCTCCAACTCCCTCTCCTCACTACAAGTATTAAGAAGCCTAGAATCAAACTGTAACGTGCTTGTCTCCGAGGCAATAAGGGATAAGCCAATAGGCTAAAAATAGGCCAGACATAGATTTATGCATACTTAACAAGAGGGTCAAAGTTAAACTATTGTGGATTTCCTCTCACATTTGGCTGCATGGACATAATAAAGTCGATCCCCTTGTTAAACGTGTAGTAAATAAAGACAATGTTGAAGGCAATTTTGGGCAATCAAATATAATCCCATTAAGTGTCAAAAGATATTAACTCCTGGATGAACATGAATTAGAAGAATGCAAACTTACAGATCTTAGGTTTATCTCGATGAAATGTGTCAAACAAAACCTGTGTATGGGGCAAGTAACACCATCAGCAGACTAACAGACGATGTCACAGCTCCAGGAACACTTGGCTGCAGGTGTCTCTGACAGTAGGGCTTGTTTAGGGTTCTAAATAAAATAAAGTTCAAAGTGTGCGGATATTTCACGCTGTATGAAATGGCAAACCATCTTATTACTAAGGATAAAATGTCTAAAATACTTTCACCGTATCCGTGTTCCGCTTCCAGTAGATCAAAGACACGTGAGATTAATGTATAAATTGTGTATTGTGTAAGCTTATAAACAGATACTCTTCTGTTATCCTGTAATATCCAGTATTTAAATTATTTAAGTTAATGACAAAGACCTTCCATCAGTAATAATAATATATTACAAAGACGAACATGATGCAATGGAAAACGTATGTTATTAGTTGTATTTATAATTATAAGGAATGCAGGTTAATTGAAGTTATTAATGTAAAAATTCCCGCTAATGTCTGATTAAGACTTCTTTTGCGCTACTTGTCACATGAGGAGTATGGGGTGCACAATAAACTACCACTCACATGAGGAGTATGGGGTGCACAATAAACTACCACTCACATGAGGAGTATGGGGTGCACAATAAACTACCACTCACAGGAGGAGTATGGGGTGCACAATAAAGTACCACTCACAGGAGGAGTATGGGGTGCACAATAAACAACCACACCTGGAGGAGTATGGGGTGCACAATAAACAACCACACCTGGAGGAGTATGGGGTGCACAATAAACAACCACACCTGGAGGAGTATGGGGTGCACAATAAACTACCACTCACAGGAGGAGGATGGGGTGCACAATAAACAACCCCACACAGGAGGAGGATGGGGTGCACAATAAACTGCAACTCACAGGATGAGTATGGGGTGCACAATAAACTACCACTCACAGGAGGAGGATGGGGTGCACAATAAACTACCACTCACAGGAGGAGGATGGGGTGCACAATAAACTACCACTCACAGGAGGAGTATGGGGTGCACAGGTGCACAATAAACTAGCGCCACGGGATGAGTATGGGGTGCACAATAAACTACCCACACAGGATGAGTATGGGGTGCACAATAAACTAGCGCCACAGGATGAGTATGGGGTGCACAATAAACTACCATTCACATGAGGAGTATAGGGTGCACAATAACTACCACTCACAGGAGGAGTATGGGGTGCACAATAAACTTCCACTCACAGGAGGAGTATGGGGTGCACAATAAACAACCCACACAGGAGGAGGATGGGGTGCACAATAAACTACCACTCACAGGAGGAGGATGGGGTGCACAATAAACAACCCCACACTAGGAGGAGGATGGGGTGCACAATAACTACCACTCACAGGAGGAGGATGGGGTGGCACAATAAACAACCCCACACAGGAGGAGGATGGGGTGCACAATAAACTGCCACTCACAGGATGAGTATGGGGTGCACAATAAACTAGCACTCACAGGAGGAGGATGGGGTGCACAATAAACTACCACTCACAGGAGGAGGATGGGGTGCACAATAAACTACCACTCACAGGAGGAGTATGGGGTGCACAATAAACTACCACTCACAGGAGGAGTATGGGGTGCACAATAAACTACCACTCACATGAGGAGTATGGGGTGCACAATAAACTACCACTCACAGGAGGAGTATGGGGTGCACAATAAACTACCACTCACATGGAGGAGTATGGGGTGCACAATAAACTACCACTCACAGGAGGAGTATGGGGTGCACAATAAACTACCACTCACATGGAGGAGTATAGGGGTGCACAATAAACTACCAGCACCTGGAGGAGTATGGGGTGCACAATAAACTACTCTCACATGGAGGAGTATGGGGTGCACAATAAACTACCACTCACCTGGAGGAGTATGGGGTGCACAATAAACAACCACACCTGGAGGAGTATGGGGTGCACAATAAACTACCACACCTGGAGGAGTATGGGGTGCACAATAAACAACCACACCTGGAGGAGTATGGGGTGCACAATAAACTACCACACCTGGAGGAGTATGGGGTGCACAATAAACAACCACACCTGGAGGAGTATGGGGTGCACAATAAACAACCACACCTGGAGGAGTATGGGGTGCACAATAAACTACCACTCACAGGAGGAGTATGGGGTGCACAATAAACAACCACACCTGGAGGAGTATGGGGTGCACAATAAACTACCACACCTGGAGGAGTATGGGGTGCACAATAAACAACCACACCTGGAGGAGTATGGGGTGCACAATAAACAAACACACCTGGAGGAGTATGGGGTGCACAATAAACAACCACACCTGGAGGAGTATGGGGTGCACAATAAACAACCACACCTGGAGGAGTATGGGGTGCACAATAAACAACCACACCTGGAGGAGTATGGGGTGCACAATAAACAACCACACCTGGAGGAGTATGGGGTGCACAATAAACAACCACACCTGGAGGAGTATGGGGTGCACAATAAACAACCACACCTGGAGGAGTATGGGGTGCACAATAAACCCCACACAGGAGGAGGATGGGGTGCACAATAAACTACCACTCACAGGAGGAGGATGGGGTGCACAATAAACAACCCCACACAGGAGGAGGATGGGGTGCACAATAAACTGCCACTCACAGGATGAGTATGGGGTGCACAATAAACTACCACTCACAGGAGGAGGATGGGGTGCACAATAAACTACCACTCACAGGAGGAGGATGGGGTGCACAATAAACTACCACTCACAGGAGGAGTATGGGGTGCACAATAAACTACCACTCACAGGAGGAGGATGGGGTGCACAATAAACTACCACTCACAGGAGGAGTATGGGGTGCACAATAAACTATCATTCACATGAAGAGTATGGGGTGCACAATAAACTACCACTCACAGGAGGAGGATGGGGTGCACAATAAACTACCACTCACAGGAGGAGTATAGGGTGCACAATAAACTTCCACTCGCAGGATGAGTATGGGGTGCACAATAAACTACCTCTCACAGGAGGAGTATGGGGTGCACAATAAACTACCAGACCTGGAGGAGTATAGGGGTGCACAATAAACTACTCTCACAGGAGGAGTATGGGGTGCACAATAAAGCTACCACTCACATGGAGGAGTATGGGGTGCACAATAAACAACCACACCTGGAGGAGTATGGGGTGCACAATAAACTACCACTCACAGGAGGAGTATGGGGTGCACAATAAACAACCACACCTGGAGGAGTATGGGGTGCACAATAAACAACCACACCTGGAGGAGTATGGGGTGCACAATAAACAACCACACCTGGAGGAGTATGGGGTACACAATAAACTACCACACCTGGAGGAGTATGGGGTGCACAATAAACAACCACACCTGGAGGAGTATGGGGTGCACAATAAACTACCACACCTGGAGGAGTATGGGGTGCACAATAAACAACCACACCTGGAGGAGTAAGGGGTGCACAATAAACTACCACACCTGGAGGAGTATAGGGTGCACAATAAACAACCACACCTGGAGGAGTATGGGGTGCACAATAAACTACCACACCTGGAGGAGTATGGGGTGCACAATAAACAACCACACCTGGAGGAGTATGGGGTGCACAATAAACTACCACACCTGGAGGAGTATGGGGTGCACAATAAACAACCACACCTGGAGGAGTATAGGGTGCACAATAAACAACCACACCTGGAGGAGTATAGGGTGCACAAAAAACAACCACACCTGGAGGAGTATGGGGTGCACAATAAACAACCACACCTGGAGGAGTATGGGGTGCACAATAAACTACCACACCTGGAGGAGTATAGGGTGCACAATAAACAACCACACCTGGAGGAGTATGGGGTGCACAATAAACTACCACACCTGGACAATAAACATATTGACATTAAAACTCACTCTCACATCTCATATAATATATAGGCAATGTATCATGAATTCATAGTAATATGTGTCCTCAGTTCATCATGTAAATCATCCTCAAATCATGGTATTATTTATCTTTAGATAAATAAACACACCATCGTACCATAACACACAAGCCATTATCACTGAGGTTATCCTTAGAGATAATGCGGTATCAATTTGTACACAGTATATATGGTGCGAGGTTTGAACTCTCTATATTCAGCACTCATTGGTACTCAAAATGACTTTTACTCCTATAGACAAGACTCCTCAACTCTCCTTTGCGCAATTTCGTAGTGTCCCATCTGTCTCGGACACCTTTCCCAGAATATGGGGGAGGGTAGCTATAGCCCAAGCTGCTCTATTCTTTTGAGATGTATTTATTATCTCAATAAACTTACTTCAACTTGATCTTCCTCAGAATATCCGAGGCCTCCTCCTTGTTAAACTGTGCAGATCACATTCTTGCCATCAGTAAACACAAGGGTTCCACATTCTGTTAACAAAACATTTCCCAGCCACGTACCAGTTATAATAAAACAATAAATATAGGGAAATACTACTTGGCTGGGCGGAGGAATAATGGATAATCTTCAGTCTGCCAGCTACCGTGTTGATGCCTCTCACTACACAAACATACAGTAATAATCACATTCATATTTATACATTCATAACATGGTGTATAATAAAGTATCCGCTTCCAGCGGCAACAATAAAAGAATGTGCAATGGAGTGTGGCAGGTGTTGCAAGATCACTGCCACGTGGGTGTCGTTCAACGCACATATTATCTTGTAAAACTCTTCACAGACGGCCATGTAAACGTGGCCGGAATCACTGAGACGAGTCGGGCAGTAGTTTGATGGTTGATAAGACCTGGGAGTGCTGTTTCAACACAGTGACGGCAAATCTACTACCAATCAGCGCCACCGACCCCATGTGACCGAAGCGAGGTCGCCTGGTTTCACCAAGGCAGGAACAGGGATTGTCATAGGAAAATATCCACTTGTTCGTTATAACTATAATAGTAATAAAATATAATAAATAACTATTTTAAGAAATAACGTTTGCTAAGAAGCTTGGAGCATATAAGTATATACTGTGAACGGGAAGTGTCAACAGCAACAAAGTCAAGATTATAAACAATCAGACCTCAGTTGTCAAAGTCGTGGATGTGGATTGCCTTGTTGGCCACCAGGGGGTTCGGACGTGCTCGCCTGACCTGCCAGTTGCTGCCTGGTGTTGCGAGGGGGGCGGGTGCAGTTTGAGGTGTGGAGCGCCCGCTAGCCAGGGATCCGGCTGGCGGTGGCTGGTGATACCCGTGATCGGCGGGTAGATACTGTACGGCTGGATTTTTCTGGTGCAGTGGACTGGCCCATTGTGGAGATTGCTCTCCTAGATGTGCTCCGTGTTGACGTCTCTGATCTACTGGGGCTAGAAAAGATCTCGTCTACCCTTGTGGCGGTGTCATTTACCATGTCGCTGCTTTACAGAAGTTTGTGGCACGCTGGGATGCACGCTCACTTCCTATTCCTGCTTCAGCTGTGACTGTGGAGATCTCGGATCCCTGGGGCCCTTGACATTTGTGAGTGTTCACGGTGTGCCGGTGACCTCCTAGGCGGAGCTTATGTCGGTGTTTATGCAGTATGGTGTGGTGGTGAAGCACCGGTTCTCCACTTTGAGTGCGGGCCGGCTGAAAGGAGTCCGTCTGGGGGCTCGTACGCTTGTCATGCAGGTCACGAGCCCTATTCCTTCCAGAGTTTCGTTTCGTGGGCTCTCTCTGCGGATATTGTATCAGGGTCAGACACGAACCTGTTTCCGGTGTGGTGCTGAAGGCCACGTGGCAGCCAGCTGCGACGCTCCTCGTGCTGAGGCCCTTTCAGTTTTCCTGGAGGATGACTTTCCCCGCTTGTCCGTGCGTGGGGATTCCCCAGCAGATCCTCGCTCTGTCCTGGTGCCTGGTGTGGTGCCTGGTGTGGTTCCTGCGGCGGTTCCGGCAGGCGTTCCGTCTGGCCCTGGTATGTCTGCCCCACCGGTGAGCTCTGAAGACCTGCGGGCACCTGCTTCGGATCTTCGACGTTCGGTGGTTACAGAGGTGCATCCGCAGCCGGTTGCTTCCGTGGAGGCATTGGATGGTGCTGTAGGGGTGGTGCCTGCTTCTCCTGCGGACGGACATGTGCTTCCCAAGGCTGTCGGGGTGGTGGTGTGTGAGACTCCCCCCTTGCCCTCTGCCTCGTCACCTCTGGTAGTTTCCTTGTTCCCACTTGCCTCTTCTCCTGTGCCGGTTCCGTTGTCCCCACTGGATACCTCACGTGTGCTGGAGTCTACCCTTCTGCCTGCTGTGTCTCTTCCTTCACCGACTCCAATCTCCTTGGATGGTGGTGGCTTTATGCCCCACATCGTTAAGGATGCCGTCGTGCTGCCCCGGCTTTGGGGCCGCCTGCCGATGGTTCTTCTGGGGCACCGCTTGCAGGGGGTGACAGTTCCGACAATCTGCGGCCTATTTCTAACCTCCGTCGTTCGGCTCGGGATGCGTCGCCTCGCCGGACGTGGGCAGAGTAGCGTGATGCGATGGATGATGATGCGGTGGACGATGTTGTGCTGCATCCTGTGGTGCCTTCTGTGTTGACCACTGTGCCCCCTGCTGGTGGCTCTCCTCAGTGGGCGGTTGTCCCTGATGACCACGACCTCGTAGTGGTGTTGTCGAAGGATGTGCGACGGGGGGACTCTGCTCCTGTTCCGATTGGTGGAACAGGGGCGCCTGCGGTGCCGCCCTCTGCAGGGCTCAGTGCGCTGCCCGGCGTCTAGCGTAGTGTGCGTCCTGGTGGCCGGCCCGATGTGTGGCCCGCTGTGCAGCCTGGTGGGCTTCGAAATTTGCAGCCCTGTGACTGGCCTCCTAAGGATGTTGTTGTTGTTATAAATTCAGCTACTCGGAACAAGTTCCAAGTAGCACGGGCTATGGTGAGCCCGTAACTTACCTGGCACAGGAGCGGGGCAAGTAGCACGGGCTATGGTGAGCCCGTAGTGGACTGACCTGGCACTGGAGCGGTGCCCTGCTAGCAGAGCGCACGAGGACACGAGCTCACCATAGCCCGTGCTTCATGGATGGTCCTAAGGAAAAACCCTTCCCTTTCATCCTCCCATCTGGTGAGGTGGTCGATAGGGCTGAATCTCTGACTTTTGAGTATGATGACCTGGTGCGTCCTGTTCCCTGGTGCCCTTCTATCATCTGGGTTCCGCGGGTGCAGTGTCCTTGGCGTGCCGGGTTTGATGCCTCGGCCTTTTGCGACTCTTGGATGTCCACTTACTGAGGTCGACCTAGTTGTTTGGGATGCTTACTGCTTACGATTCCCAGCTCAGGAGTACCCGGTGAAATATGAATGATCCGTGTGGTGTGGTACGTGTTGATTCCCCAGTGCCTGCGTGCACAGGTGGGTGTCCTTGTCTGTGCGTGTGTGGTGTGGTGTTTGTTTCTGTGTTTGAGATTTGTTTTGTGTGTGCTTATTTCTTTGTCCTTGTACTGGATTTATTCTTTGTACGTGTTTTATGCTATTTCTGTTTATTTGTGTAGTTTTTGGATTCACTGGCTTTTTGTGCATTTATTGTAACTTTTGTGTATTTTTTCTTGTACATTTTTGTTATTGTACTTATGTTATTGTACTTATGTCATTGTACTTATGTACATTGTACTCTGTTGTGTACTGCGTGCATTCTTTGTCCCATGCTGTTTGTGGGTTTCTTTGCTTGTGTCCTGTGTGCTTTTCTGTGACCTCTTGTATGTATTTTCTGTCTGTTTTATGGTGTTTGCTTTGTTTCATGTATACGCACGATTGTTTGTATTTTTATGTTGTTTTGCACTTGTTCCCTGTTTTTGTATTTTGGTTTTTTAAATATCAATGAAAAAAAAGTCGTGGATGTCCCGAGCCTCGGGGGGGCTCAGGACATCCTATAAGCAGACAATACTTACAACAGGTTGTTGATACCCAACATCGGTTCATGTTGTGTATCGAAGATGATTTACCAAGACGGCACTGTGAAGAGTAGAGGCAGGAAATATTATTTTAGAAGACCAATCAATAGGATGATTAAAGTCCCTAACATGAGAGAAGAGACAGAAGAGACTTGACATAACACAGAAGAGACTTGACATAATTATTAGTGGAAGAGCTGGGGTTTGGTCCAGGAGAAGGAGCAATCCCAATTCAAGACTCCTCTTAATGATGTCATTAACTTCATTGTGTCTTGCATGGAGCCTCAACAGTGCAGACCTTGCAGGTCATACTGGTTAGCTTCCACCTTTTTGCAATTACACCTGTAATCAGTGTGAATTGGGGCACCATGTAACGGGGGTGGGGGAATAGCTCTCTTTTGTCCATTATCCCGCCCCCAGTTAACTCTTCTAGAATCCCCCCAGAGTTGCTACTGCAACCTCTCTAGTTCACCACCTTGTAACCTAGGTATAACCAAGGTGCTACATCCACAAGGCATTGTAGCTGATCGGCTACCCGCAACTCTAGAGAACTCTAGAACATTTCACTGCTACGAGCGTATAAGAGAAACGAAAGGAAAGAGATGAATAATGAAGTAATTAGTGAGGATTTGGGGTGAGGGAGGTAAAGAGGAGGGAGGAGTAGGTGGGAGGAGTAAGGAGGGTTGTCAGGTGAAAGGAAAAGGGGGAGAGAAGCGGAGGGAGTAGAAGTAGAGGTAGAAGGATAGATAAGTAGAAGAAGAAAGGCTGCCACCACCTATTCTAGTCAGTACATACAAGACAAGAAATGGAACTTGTCTGTATCAAAAGATGTTGTTAGCCTGTGTCAACTGGAACCATGTTCCATGCAAGATTCTTTAATTCCATAGTCTCTTTAGAGTACTCTATAATCTAGTTTGCATATTGTATCCAAAAATCCCAGATCTAGGAACAATTAAAATCAGATTACAAGTAAAGTGAATCAAGTATATATTTCTCAATAATTCATCAAGTATATTTATCAGGATAGATATTATAATTTAAGCAATCAAACTGAAGGTTCACTATTAATATACAAAGTGTCATTACCCAAGAATTCGAGACCACTACTGCCGTCTGCCCCTGATCTACACACAACACTTGTAAACACGACTAAGTCACCTTAATGTTCACTCACCGAGGGCTAAGCCTAAGTTGAATAGAGAGGGGGTGGGGGGAGGAAATATTCTCTAGTTGACAGAGTCACCTCCCCCCCCCTCGTCCGGCCGACAGCCTATCTCGGCTGTTGTCTTCTGCCCTGCTTTGCTGTGCTGTTTCTGTCCTCCTATTGCTTATTCCCACTCGAGTGTACAGTACCCTGGTATGCTCTATAGTGCTCTCCTCCTTGCAATGACTCCTTAAATTTTAATTAATAGAATTAACACTGAAAGATACTGACATGGTGGAACATAGAATAGTACCAGAGTAATGTTAGGGAAGAGAGAATAAGGTCGTCACTACTTTTAACTTGTCACTAAACCAATCTCCACAATAAATACTGATGCCCCCTCGAGACATAAAACACTAGCCTAACCTAAATGAACCGTTCCTAATCTTAAGTACTTAATTAGCCGTTACTCCCACCCTTAAACTACAGTCACCTACGTGACTCAGAGTGTTTCCTCGCTTCTCCGCGAGTCCACAACTCAAAACTTTTGCCACCCCTGTAACCAGACTATCATCGAGCGTCCCCAACGTGAAGTCTTCTTCTTCTTCTTCTTGAGAATAGGTGCAGTTTGCATGAAGGGTTTACCTTCCCAATGACTGCAACAGGACAATTGTAGGGAGATACGTTGATGTTGAGGAGGAGAAGGAAGTCAAAAGTGTTAGATGTGTTGGGCCGTAGAGAGAGTAGTGGCGACGAAAACAAAGGTGAAGGTTAGAGGGAGACTCGCCACACCATAGGGCGGGGTGTCGAGTCCACGGCGGCAGCTGATCCATGCACGGCGTAGCGTTGTGCGCAAGACGTCAACTAATATTTCTCCGGAAACTTGTATATCAGAAAGCACAAGCAGTACGCATCCCAAATTACCGACGTGTCAGGGGACACCCGGCCACCAGGCAGTGCCTTCGGCTGAGACATCTTATCCGTCATCCTATAAACAAATTCCTTCACCCGCGACACCTAGACAGTGGACAAGCACCACTCGATCGGAAGCACCCAGGCATCCCGATAAGGGCCCAACACAGGACCCTCACAGGGCACGACCCCAGCAGTCGGAACTAGGCTTCCCCCAGACTGGGGCAACGGAGGAGGGGGGAACTGCAGAGAAAGCAGGCGCAGCATCAACCCCACCAAAGGGCACAAGAGCCGAGGCCCCCCGGCGCACATCTTTCCGCAACACCACAACGAGGTTCTGATCATCAGGGGTAACCCCCCACTGCGGGGATCCAACAGCAGGAGACGCAGGAGGGGGGGCCCAGATAGCAACTTCGGAGCCCCTCACAGCACCAACATCCACGGCGGGGGACGCCAGAGCACCAACTCCCAAGGCACACCACGAAGGGGAGTCACACTCCAAGCCCGCCATGAACGCTTCGAGACAGGTCGCACCACACCACTCCCAGCAGGCCCCTCCGGAGGCACAGCCACCATCTTCACAGATGGTGTCCACAGAGGCCACACCGCCCGCACTGTCCACATCAACCAGGAAAACAGCCTCAGAATACCGACATGCACGCTTCTGCAAAGGGATGGAAAGAGCAGAACTACAGTCGCCAACACACACAGGCACGGCAGGCACCTCCCCCTGCTGAAACTCCCCACCCCCACCCCTCCAAAACAGCAAAACCTGTGTCCCCGGGATCCGGTACCACATCCACAGGCGGGAGTGGTACATGAACCTCCACCGGGACATCCCACACTACACACAGCACAGGCGACGGACCGACATCCACACACACTGGTTCAACAACCCAAGGGGCCATTGCAGTTACCAGACGTGTCGCACAGGCCGTAGAACTCGCCTCAACAAGCGGAGCAGCAGACAGGCAATCAGGCACCTCAGACACAGCACCCACACCGTTCTCAGACCCGTCCGAACGCAACAGGGGCGGAAAATCCTCCGCACGAAAAACATGCACCCTACCAGTCGCTCCCACGTCCCACGCTGCAGCCAGATGACCTGCGTGACCACACTGATAACAGGTGCGCGGTTAACCCCGATACAGGCAGCGGAGTGTGTAACCCAACACGGACATCGACGACAGTACACTGCACTTCAGCGACATCGTCAGGGTGCGGGAGCCGTCAAGCATACCAACACAGTGCTCGGGAAGGACCTTGTTCCAATGAATACTTAACACTGTCCCAAATCATTCAAAACAGGTTAAAAAATCGTCCTGAAATTCGAAGGGGGGCACCATGCACCGCCACAGACGTCAAGGTGACACTAAGATTCACTACCTTAACAGAACCAGCAGTATCAGGGAGAGGGTAAACACGCCCCTCACACCGCTCGAGAAACGCCTGAAAGGCAGCCTGGAGGTGGAACTTGACCACAGCACGGTTGCCCTGAAGCAGCTGGACGCGCACAAGGTCCGACAGCTGCACATGGAGCACGTCCACCAGGGCGACACCAGCCAACGGATGGTCCACCGGCACCGTAAATGCCAGATCAGCCGACAATGTTCTCTTCACTGGAGGGCGAGAAGTCCCCATGGCTAAGTCAAACGTCACCCTGTCAGTGGCAAACCACCACCAGCAGGGCAAACCAGCAATCACCCAACATGCACTAGCCAGGAGCGGAGAGACCTCAGGAACGTTCGACCTGGCTGGTGGTCACCATGCAACTCCCAACATGAAGTCTACTGACATACTAAGCCTCCCCCTAGCATGCTGTACAATACCAGTACACCTCGGGTTATTGCACTCAAATGGAGTAAACAGTCGATCGCAATAACCTGAGCAGAACCACCACTTAAAAACTACTTAAGAACTACACCTGCCACTCTCCAACTGACCTGGAAACCACCGGAGGCTGGGTGTCCCCCTGGGACATGAGGGGTCACCTGTCATACTCAGCTGACCTGCTAAGTTCCCAAATCGCCAAATATTATCACTAACATAAATCCCAACACACGCAAGTTCTGGTGAACATTCCCTGAACATTACAAAACTCCAAAATTACTAGAACACATCGCCAGAGAATCACTATCTCCTAACCTGAAAAACTCACTAAATCACGAATATTAAACCTCTGTCAAGATCTCCCTGATAGTGCATGAGGGGCAAAAAGACACGTGACACTAAACAATGTTTACCTGCTACATAAAACATTGTTCAACAACGCTGCAATCATTGTAACGGGGGGGGGGGGGGGGGTAGCTCTCTTTGTTCATTATCCCGCCCCCAGTTGGGGGCGGGATAATGGTTGGTATTGCAAACTGCTACCCCAGCAGGACCTCTTTCTTGATCAACTGATCCGTCAGTGAAGATGTGAGTTGTTGTAGGTCTTGAGATGGTTTCCATTTGATGTTCTATGACTGCTTTGAGTCAATGCAAGTCACATGCTAATTTTTTAACTGGTAATTCATCAATGATTATCTTTAGACTCGATTCTTCCCATGGAGGAGGCTGCCGAAAGTATTGATATGGTCTATCTTATCCTTTGTTTTTAATGGTTCATTTCAGAATGGACCATTAAAAATAAAATCTTTAGAATCTTGACCAGATTATCCGTCCATGCACTTGTTCTATATTGAAGGTTTCTCTGAAACGATCTGTGTATGCTATCTTTGATTGACAGTCTGGCGGTGGTTACAACAAATTTTGCTGTTATGGTGGCAATCCTTTGTTTGATCCTGTTTTCTAAGGCTGGTAATTTGGTTTCCATTCTTAGATTCTCTCGATGCGTCCATATAGGTGCTCCCAGCATTGTTCTGAGAGCAACATTTTGAGACACTTCCAGTTTCTCCCATTGGTTATCACTGAGGGATGTAAGAGCAGGGGCAGCATAGTCAATGAGTGACCTAACCGCTTGAACGTAGTACATTTTGAGTACTGGTAGAGATGCACCATCTCTAAGACTGGGCAGAGAGCGCAAAGCTGAGTTTCTGGCTTTACAACGTTGCCGAAGATATTAAATTTCTTGAGTGAATTTCAACTGGCTGTCTATTATGACTCCTAGGTATTGAAAGAGGTAACCCACTCAATTTCATGTCCTTGTATTGCCAGTCTGATGTCTTGAGTTTTCATTTTAATGACCATTGTTTTGGTTTTATTGCTGTTTATTTTCATTGCTATGCGTTCTACCTGATAATATCTAGGCATTTTTGTGCATGATTCCTGGCGCCTTTGCCATTGATGATGACCACAAAGTCGTCTGCATAGTTAAGCAGTTTGGCTTTTGGTAACTTGAGCTTCATGAATTGTTCCATGAGACAGTTAAAGAGGAAGGGGCTTAGTATTCCTCCCTGCGGAGTTCCCTTTTCCAACCTCTTTGAGGTCGACGTTTTTCCTTGGTATTTGACTTTAGCTTCTCGGTTAAGCAGGCTTCCTTTGGCAAAGGCAGGAGTGTGTCCTTTGATTTCCTTATCAAAAAGGCAACACAGTGTAGCTGGAGCACTGGCTAACTCGAAGGCTTTTTCTAGGTCTAAAATAATATGGATTTCAGATTTGTCAATGATTTGATCCAGGAGGGAGGTAAGACATGCTGTGGTTCCAACACGTTTTCTGTAAGAAAACATATTTTGGTGCAGTGGATTGGCTTTCCATTCAATTCTATTAAGAGCCATTCTTTCTGCAGTTTTGGTCAGACAGCTTGTTAATGAGATTTGATCCAGGTCTTGGATTTCCTGGGTCTTTAGGTTTTGGAATGGGAACTATAATTGCTCTGTTCCAAGAGAGTGGTCGAGTTCTTGTCACCCCACACTCTGTTGATGAGATTCAAGAAGGCTTCTTCGCCCTTTTCTCCTAGCTTGGTCAGCATGTTTTAAGTGATTTTGTCCTCACTTGGAACTGTATTTTTAGTTTTCTTTGTAGCTCTTCTGAGTTCTTTCAAACTGAAAGGTTGGTCTAGTTCGTCAGGTAAGGCTAAAGCATCGTCTATTTTTTTCCATCTTGCTGTTTGAAGTCTTTGTTGGTGAGTCAGAGTTGCTTAAGGAAGTTGAGTGGAACTGACTCTAGAAGCAAATGGATTTGCTAATCTTTCTGTTCTTGCTCTTGATGAACAAGATGCGGCGGAGCAGGGATATTGTCAAGAGCATGAGAGTTAATAAAGTACTGAGAAAGTACCGACCGGTCTGAAGGCTCTAATGACTGGAGCGTCAACAATACAGTGTGTGAGAGATCATGACGCAGTGCTTGCTCACAGAGTGTGCACCTGGAATGTTCTAGGTTAGGATATACATAAATTTTTATTAACATACCTAATTACATCCGCATTGATGCTCCCAGTTTATGAACTCCTGCTCCAGTGCCTTAACAAAATACTAACCGATACGGAATAAATACAACTCCAGTGACAAGTTTGTATAAACATGAACAAGAACCAGCTAGTTTCCTGTAAGTGTGCGACTAAGGTGCTGATCTAATATAGCAATGTAAAGCTGGCGGAATAGTTCTCAGAAATTTCAAAATAACTATCTGGCAAGCAAGAGTAACTGAGTAAGAGCAATTACTCCCAGCCGTGTTCCGCTACCCGTAGACATGATCCGCGAGGGAACTAAACCTTACATCATTAGAAGAAAAGCAAGGAAGACATGATTACGGCATGTTAAATACTCAAAGTCATTAATAGGGTAGGAAAATACATGTTCTACCGCCTTTATTGTAGAGCCGAAGGTGGGAACTAACGGAAACTAGGGCCTGAGTCAGTCATAGATACAGAACCTGTCTCGGTACGGAACAAGTAGGACGGATAT
This sequence comes from Procambarus clarkii, assembly GCF_040958095.1. Taxonomy (NCBI): domain Eukaryota; kingdom Metazoa; phylum Arthropoda; class Malacostraca; order Decapoda; family Cambaridae; genus Procambarus; species Procambarus clarkii. The sequence continues at coordinate 201,268 of NC_091192.1, forward strand.
AGGAGGAAACTGATGGAAACAAACGCCATACAAATATTCAAATGTAAACTTAGCAGAGCCCAAAGATCTTGGGAACCTGTAAACCTTGTTACCCAAAAGCTGAAGCTCGACCCAAGCAAGCACCACTAGAGAACGCAATTAGGTGAGTGAATACAAACAAACACACCAAGAAATTTACTCACACACAAAAAAATATCCGCTTACAAACCTACTCACAAACAAGGCCGTGTTGACAACTCAGCCCACACTCACATAAACACATATATACCACTTACACTTACAAGTGTGTAAGTGTAAGTGTAGAATACTTACACTTGAGAGAGAGAGAGAGAGAGAGAGAGAGAGAGAGAGAGAGAGAGAGAGAGAGAAGAGAGAAGAGAGAAGAGAGAAGAGAGAAGAGAGAAGCGAGAAGCGAGAGAGAGAGAGAGAGAGAGACAGAGAGACTGTGTAAACTAAAGACCTGGTTGGTACTTCGGGAAGTGTTAAGCTTAGTGAAGGAGTACCTTTCAGATAGAGAACAAAGAATCACCGTAAGAGATACACAACAATGGAGGGAAGAGTACAGTACTTCAGGACATATTCCTGAAGTATAGATTCGGTACTAAAGTCCATCTTATCTTTAATATACGCAAACTATTTAATATAGGAAATAAGCTCATTTATATCAATGTTTGCTGACAATAGTAAATAATGAGAAGAATCAAGACTTCGGAGTAACAGCGGTATATTGGTAGATGAACTAGACAGTCCACAAAATAAGTCAAAATAAGTCATAGCTAGACAGTCTAGCTATGGTCCACAAAATGGTTACGGGACTTTAACCCTGACAAATGCAAGGTTATGAGGACAGAAAGAGAAGTGAGAAGGTCCCCAAATATAATACAAAATTCAGCGAACACATCTTCCTACTTCTGATATAGAGAAGGACTTAAGTTTGGAGATATGTCCAGTGCTGACACCGGAGGCACACGTCGGCAGACAGTACTCGCCTCACTGGCAAACGTCCCCACACACTTGGATAAAGCACTCTGTCGAGTGCTATATAATTATACGTGACAGCTATTCATTAGTATGCTGCCCCGGAATGGACCCCCTAACTAAAGAATTACAAAACAGAACTCAGCTCATCCCTTAAGTCATCCAGCTTTCGTAGAACACAGAAAGATGGACGACAGATAATGTAATGCCAATATACAAGAATGGTGACAGGCAAGAGGCACTGAACTACAAGCCAGTTTCCCTAACTTGTATACTATGCAAGGTGATGGAGAAGATCGTGAGGAAAAGCTAGTGGAACATCTGGAGGGAAATAGCTTTGTAACCCACCACCACCAGCATGGGTTCAGAGATGGTAAATCGTGCCTCACAGGCTTAATATAATTCTATGACCATGCGACAAAAATTAGGCAAGGTCGAGAAGGGTGGGCAGATTGCATTTTCTTGGACTGTCAGGAAGCCTTTGACACAGTGATCCATAAAAGGCTGTTACAAAATTGGAGGAACAGGCAGAGGAGTATAAGGGAAGGTGCTCCAGTGGATAAGGGAGTATCTGAGCAACAGGAAACAGCGAGTAACGGTGAAGGAGGAGACATCAGAGTGGCGAGATGTCACCAGCGGAGTCCCACAGGGCTCGGTACTTGGACCCATCCTGTTTCTAATATATGTAAAGATCTTCCGGAGGGTATAGACTCATTCCTCTCAAAGTTTGCTGATGATGCAAAAATTATGAGAAGAATCAAAACAGATGAAGATAGACAGAGACTACAGAACGACCTGGACAAACTGGAGGAATGGTCTAGAAAATGGCTGCTATAGTTCAACTCAGGAAAGTGTTAAGTAATGAAATTAGGCGAAGGGAGCAGGAGGCTGAACATGAGGTACCATCTGAGAGGTGAAATCCTGCAAGAGTCAAATAGAGAGAAAGATCTGGGGGTTCATATCACACCGAACCTGTCCCCAGAAGCCCACATCAAAAGGATATCATCAGCGGCATGTGCTAGATTGGTCAACATAAGAACTACCTTTAGCTACTTGTGTAAGGAATCGTTCAGGACCCTGTATACCACTTATGTCAGAACAATCCTGGTGTATGCAGCTCCAGCCTGGAGACCATACCAAGTCAAACACAAGACAAAGTTAGAGAAGATTCAGAGGTTACTCTGAATAAGTAACTGAATTACTCTGAATGTTACTACTCACCACACTAGTCCCAGAAATGAGTTTTGTATTATTATTATTATTATTATTTTCTACCACAGACGTGGCCACACATTTACAATGCTAACCAGCATATATACAGGGTTAGAGATGTGTTAAACATATAGTTCAGGGGTTTATTGAATTCTCAACCACAGAAGGTGATTCGGTGCTTTTGAGGTATGAGCTACGAGAGCTAAACCTCACAGCCCTGGAAGACAGAAGAGTAAGGGAAGACATGATCACCACCTACAAAATTCTCAGTGGAATTGACAGGTAGACAAAGACAAACTATTTAGCACGAGTGGAACACGAATAAGGGGACACAGGTGGCAACTGAGTACCCAAATTAGCCCAGAGATATTAGAATTGTTGTTTTCTATGTCAGAGTAGTTAACAGATGGAATGCATTAGGCAGTGATGTGGTGGAGGCTGACTCCATACACAGTTTCAAGTGTAGATATGATAGAGCCCAGTAGGCTCAGGAATCTGTATACCAGTTGATTGACAGTTGAGAGGCGGGACCAAAGAGCCTGAGCTCAACCCCCGCATACACAGCCAGGTGAGTACAAGTAGGTGTGTACAGCATCCCCTCGTCCTGCTCCACCTTCCCCTCACTGCCATAGCACCGAGGGGCAGAACTCTGCGTACGAAGCCAAGTTCCAAACCTCTTAACAAATTACAATAACAAAGCCTTAAATTGCACTATGGTAAAATAAACAAAAACTATTTTCTAACATAAAAAAATAACCAAACTAAAATTCCCCAGGAGCCTCGCCACATAACCAATAAAGTTAAGGAATTAGGAAGAGAGAGTAAAGAGGCAGGAGCGTAATAAACGCGTACGGTAAACACCGGTGTTGGCAGTGAAGGGGATTACATTAAGTCATCTATGAATCATGTGTGTAAGCTTTAGGACAATACCAGACCAAATCTGGCGTCCCTCTTCACCAGGGCGCTGGGGAGTGCAGGGGTGACATTCCACCGTGACACTTGTGTCCCCGGAGTGCACCTCTCTCTCTCTTGCCACCCTGTCAGCTCTAATTCTTGGGCTCCGCCTCTTGCCAGTTATATATCCGTGACAAGAATTCTTGTTACTCTCGAGTTCTGTCAAATCAATATTTCTTGCTGGAGTTATTCTCGACTACCTCCTCTCCTGGCTCAGTATCATGCTCCATAACACCTCTCCTGGCTCAGTATCATGCTCCATAACACCTCTCCTGGCTCAGTATCATGCTCCATAACACCTCTCCTGGCTCAGTATCATGCTCCATAACACCTCTCCTGGCTCAGTATCATGCTCCATAACACCTCTCCTGGCTCAGTATCATGCTCCATAACACCTCTCCTGGCTCAGTATCATGCTCCATAACACCTCTCCTGGCTCAGTATCATGCTCCATAACACCTCTCCTGGCTCAGTATCATGCTCCATAACACCTCTCCTGGCTCAGTATCATGCTCCATAACACCTCTCCTGGCTCAGTATCATGCTCCATAACACCTCTCCTGGCTCAGTATCATGCTCAGTAGTATATCCTGTTTTATGTGCTGTAATAGTAGTAGTAGTAGTAGTGGGCATCCTGCAGTCTCAAGAGACTATGGAGTTGCGCTCTGGTTGTCTAGGCTGGGATGTCCTCTCCAGGACGCAAAGCCTTAGGTAAGTCGATATGGAGGAGAAGCTGTTACCCATGCAGCAGGTCCCCCCTCTCCCCGTTGCTGAAATTGTCCAATGGAAAGGGAAACGCCAATACATTAAGTGTACTTTTGATTGATTTGTGGAGTGGAGTGGAGTGGAGTGGAGTGGAGTATCACCTCACAGCTCAAGTGTTGTGTTTGTGCCTGCCCAACGGTAAGTATGTGTACTCACCTAGTACCATGTGTACTAGTTGTTCTTGCGGGAGTTGAGCTTCGTCTCTGGTCCCGCCTCTCAACTGTTAATCAACTGGTGTACAGGTTCCTGAGCCTATTGGGCTCTATCATATCTACATTTGAAACTGTGTATGGAGTCAGCCTCCACCACATCACTTCCTAATGTATTCCATTTGTTAACTACGTGTGAGTATGTACTCACCTATTTGTGCCTGTAGGATCGAGCCTTGGCTCATTGATCCCGCCTTTCTAGCCGCCGGTTGTTTAAAGCAATGACTCCTGTCCATCTCTATCATACCTACTTTAAAGCTATGAATAGTATTTGCTTCCACAACCTGCTCCTTTAGTTCATTCCATTTCCCACTGCTCTCACGCTAAAAGAAAACTTCCTAACATCTCAATGACTCAGAGACAAAGTATCTTTGTCTGGTCAATATCTCAATGACTCATCTGAGTTTCCAGCTTCACCCATGTCTCCTTGTTCTGTTGGTATTCCCTGTGAACATTTAGTTCACCCGGAATGTGTGTGTTTACTATGTGTGTCTGCACACACACACGCGCGCGCATTTCCTGGAAGCAGCTCGTACCAGCTGTCTAATTCCCAGGTACCTAGTTACTGCTAGGTACCTGGGAGTGCAGGTGAAAGAATCTCTGCCCATTTGTTTCTGCCTCGGCCGGTATTCTAATTCTAACCCGGGCACTTCGGACTACGACCCCAGAGCGCTGTCCATTCAGCTGCGAGGTTGTGTGTGTGTGTGTGCTCCCACCTAGTTGTGCTTGCGGGGGTTGAGCTTCAGCTCTTTGGTTCTGCCTCTCAACCGTCAAACCATTTGAAACTGTGTATGAGTCAGCCTCCACCACATCACTGCCTAATGCATTCCATTTCTTAACAACTCTGACACTGAAACAATTATTTATAATATCCCTGTGGCTCATTTGGGTAATAAGTGTCCACCTGTGTCCCCTAGTTCGTGTTCCATCCATGCTAAATAGTTTACCTTTGTCCACCCTTTCAATTCCTCTGAAAATTATGTAGGTGGTGATCATATTTCCCCTAACTCTTCTATCTTCCAGGGATATGAGGTTTAGCTCCCGTAGTCTTTCCTCGTAGCTCATACCTCTCAGTTCTGGGACTAGTCTGGTGGCATACCTCTGAATCTTCTCTAACTTTGTTTTGTGTTTAACTAGGTATGGACTCCAGGCTGGAGCTGCATACTCCAGGACTGGTCTGACATAAGTGGTATGCAAGGTTTTGAATAATTCCTTTCACAAGTTTCTAAAGGCAGTTCTTATGTTGGCCAATCTAGCATATGCCGCTGATGATATCTTTTTGATGTGGGCTTCTGGGGACAGGTTCGGTGTGATATCAACCCCCAGATCTTTCTCTCTATTTGACTCTTGCAGGATTTCATTCCCAGATGGTACCTTGTGTTCAGCCTTCAGCTCCTTCGCTTAATTTCATAACTTTACACTTTCCTGAGTTGACTTTAGTAGCCATTTTCTAGACCATTCCTCCAGTTTGTCCAGGTCATCCTGTAATCTCTGTCCATCTTCATCTGTGTTGATTCTTCTCATAATTTTTGCATCAATAGCATTATTGAGAGTAATGAGTCTATACCTTCTGGAAGATCGTTTAAATATATTAGAAACAGGATGTGTCCAAGTACCGAGCCCTGTGGGACTCCGCTGGTGACATCTCGCCACTCTCATGTCTTCCCCCTCATATCAGTGAGTGTGTGTGTGTGTGTGTTTGTTTTGATGCACCGCCTACTATCCTTGTTGTACCTGTAGCGCTATAATTTAACTATTTTGAAGTTCAAATTCTTTGTCGACTCTGGCCTTAAAGTTGTGGATGGAGGTGGCTTCGACAAGTTCTTCTTTCAGTTTATAACACCTCTTGACCACCCGTATTGGGTGCGAATATTTCGTTACATTTCTTCGACTCAGTTGCGTCATCAGCTTCCATTCATGTCCTCTTGTCTCTTGTTCACTTGGGCTATTCCACTTACTGTCTCATGTTGTGATCACATACACTCCCATAAAGTTCCTTTAACTTATCCCCATAGCTTGATCCTCTTAGCTCTGGCACTGATCTTTTACAAACTTCTGTACTTTTTCAGTCTTGATTTTATGCTTCAGAAAGACAGTATTCCAGGCAGTGTTGCACATCCAAGTATTGGTCTAACATAGACTGTGTGTATTGCCTTAACAGAGTCCTTGTATAGGCTTTGAAATGACGATCTCATGTTTGACGTTTTCTCATTGGTCTGAAGTTACCGTGTTTACGTGCGGATAATCTCATTGCTGGAATTATATCCACTTTCAATTTTTTTTTCTATGCGATTCCTGTAGTTGCCTTCCCCTTTGTTGTAGGAAACGCCTAGTCTTCTCTCTCCCTTTCCCATCTTTATTACCTTACACTTGTTGGGACGGATTTCTAGCAATCCCTTGTTCGCCCACTGTAGGTATTTGTCAAAGTCTTCCTGCAGTCCTCTTCGGTTTTCACATTGCTCATCAGCTTTGCATCATTGACAAACATTCACGTGTCCCAGCCCACTCCCTGGAGCAGGTCGGGCACGTGTCCGAGCTCACTCCCTGGAGCAGGTCGGGCACGTGTCCGAGCTCACTCCCTGGAGCAGGTCGGGCACGTGTCCGAGCTCACTCCCTGGAGCAGGTCGTGCACGTGTCCCAGCTCAATCCCTGGAGCAGGTCGGGCACGTGTCCGAGCTCACTCCCTGGAGCAGGTCGTGCACGTGTCCCAGCTCAATCCCTGGAGCAGGTCGTGCACGTGTCCGAGCTCACTCCCTGGAGCAGGTCGTGCACGTGTCCGAGCTCACTCCCTGGAGCAGGTCGTGCACGTGTCCGAGCTCACTCCCTGGAGCAGGTCGTGCACGTGTCCCAGCTCACTCCCTGGAGCAGGTCGTGCACGTGTCCCAGCTCACTCCCTGGAGCAGGTCGTGCACATACGTTAAGAAGAGCAGTGGTCCGAGGCACCTTGTCACGCTCCTCCAGCTCCACGCCTCGATGACTTCCTTTTCTTTCCCTTAATTCAGTATTTTCCTAATTTTGTCTCTCCGTCTTCTACATCAGGATTTCACGGGGGAAATAGGATTTTTTCTGACAATCTACGAATATAGTCTTTTTAGCCTTATTGTTCCTATCACATTTGTGTAACTGTAGCACAGAACACGAACAAGTTCGTCAAGCTCGACGTTTTCCTTCTTGGTCTTCAACAAGATTCTTTTATTATGAAATCTCCAAGTCTCTAGAGTTCCTTGAATGACTCTTGCACGATTATCATGATTTTTTCTCCTCTTACTACTTACTCATACTCTTACTACTTATTTTTCTCCTTATGTGGCTATACAACAACTTTGACATTCACCGCAATGTCGTTTTCTTAACATTCGTCGCAGTGTCGTTTTCTTAACATTCGTCGCAGTGTCGTTTTCTTAACATTCGTCGCAATGTCGTTTTCTTAACATTCGTCGCAGTGTCGTTTTCTTAACATTCGTCGCAGTGTCATTTTCTTAACATTCGTCGCAGTGTCGTTTTCTTAACATTCGTCGCAATGTCGTTTCTTAACATTCGTTGCAATGTCGTTTTCTTAACATTCGTCGCAATGTCGTTTTCTTAACATTCGTCGCAATGTCGTTTTCAAATTGCTTCTCAGCTTTCCACCTTGTCTATGAGGTATTATTTCTGGCCCTCTTCGGTGCCTCTCTTATGTCCTTCGTTCCTATTTTCTGCACCTTTTTAATCCGTTTGTGATCCTCTCTTTAGCTTCATGGTATTGCATTTTCTCGTCTTTTGAAGTGGAATGAAGAGCTCCGTGACATTTTCACATCTTTGGGCTACGAATTTAATCAATTCATTTGTTGTCTTCCCTTGTCCTCTCACACTTGTCCTCTCACAATCCAACACACATTCACCCTCGTGTAGCTCCCTCGTCTGTAATCTCTCATCTTCCGCAACATGTATCTTGATCTAACCAACTCTTTTTTAGCTGCATTATGTACTCAAGCATGATAATATAGTGGTGGCTAGATAATAGGGGCAGCTATGTACTTTTTCCTCTCCACATTTAGTATTGCTGAAGAGTTCTCTCCAGCTTACTCCTGTTGGTGTCGTTGTAAGTTGCTTCAAAAAGTGCCTTTTGAATGCATCTCCCAGCTTTGCTCTCCATGTCTCGTCACCCTTATGGGTATCCTTATTTCTCCAGTCTACTTCCTTGGGATTGAAATCCTCATGTATTAGAACCTTAGCTCTCGCTCCACTTGTATCAGGACAAGTCCCGCTCCACTTGTATCAGGACAAGTCCCGCTCCACTTGTATCAGGACAAGTCCCGCTCCACTTGTATCAGGACAAGTCCCGCTCCACTTGTATCAGGACAAGTCCCGCTCCACTTGTATCAGGACAAGTCCCGCTCCACTTGTATCAGGACAAGTCCCGCTCCACTTGTATCAGGACAAGTCCCGCTCCACTTGCATCAGGACAAGTCCCGCTCCACTTGTATCAGGACAAGTCCCGCTCCACTTGCATCAGGACAAGTCCCGCTCCACTTGCATCAGGACAAGTCCCGCTCCACTTGCATCAGGACAAGTCCCGCTCCACTTGCATCAGGACAAGTCCCGCTCCACTTGCATCAGGACAAGTCCCGCTCCACTTGCCGCACACTTCCATAGACCTTGTGTTGCTTGGTAAGGGTTGGTATATTTAGGGTCCAGGTGGTACAGTCGGGTTCATTCTCGACACACAATCGAGAATCCCGGGCGGGTCAGAAATGGTTGGGCACATTTTCTTTTACCTAATGCGACTGTTCACCTAGCAGTAAGTAGGTACTTAGAAGTTAGTCAGGTTGTTGTGGGTTACATCCTGGGCGGGGTCAGTAAGTCGACCTGGGGGGGGGGGCTCTTGATAAAAGGCAAACGTGTATCAATACATTCTGGCTTCCTGCCCCCCGACACAATGAATGATTAAAATGATACATTATCTATACCACAACTCACGTCCCTCTCGCTACACCCACTTTCTCTATTAATTAAGATCCCCTTGAGGACTACAGTTTATAACACACCTTTCATGTTTCATGGCTCGTTGCTTCTGGTGCCCCGTTAGTTACTGGTCGGCGATGGTGACCTGGTGACTCTTCTCTCGCTCGTGCTGGCTACTTGGTCTTGGTGCTTCACCATGCTTGCGGCTCATCTGTGCCCTTGTTGGTCTCGTTTGCACTAGTGAGATGCACAGCATCAGGAGGAGGTTACAACAGCCGGCACGACTTCCGGCAGCAGCAGCAGCAGCAGTTGGAGGCACCAACCGGCCACAGAGTACCCACACCGCGGGAAATGCCCGCCACCAGCCTGGTAACGAGGCATCTACATGCCGGGGCACGCTAAGTATAAAACCCGAACCTAAAAGCATTTCCCGATCATCTCGACCGCAAGGGTAGGCGACGGTCGGGGGGGGGGGGGCTCTCCTGGTGACACTTGGTCAGGGGGGGCTCCCCTGGTGACACGTGGTCAGGGGGGGCTCCCCTGGCGTCACGTGGTCAGGGGGGGCTCCCCTGGCGTCACGTGGTCAGGGGGGGCTCCCCTGGTGACACGTGGTCAGGGGGGGCTCCCCTGGTGACACGTGGTCAAGGAGGCTCCCCTCGCGTCACGTGGTCAGGGGGGGCTCCCCTGGTGACACGTGGTCAGGGGGGGCTCCCCTGGTGACACGTGGTCAAGGAGGCTCCCCTGGTGACACGTGGTCAAGGAGGCTCCCCTGGTGACACGTGGTCAAGGAGGCTCCCCTGGTGACACTTGGTCAGGGGGGGCTCCCCTGGTGACACTTGGTCAGGGGGGGCTCCCCTGGTGACACGTGGTCAGACGGGGCTCCCCTGGTGACACGTGGTCAGGGGGGGGGCTCCCCTGGTGACACGTGGTCAGGGAGGGCTCCCCTGGTGACACGTGGTCAGACGGGGCTCCCCTGGTGACACGTGGTCAGGGGGGGGCTCCCCTGGTGACACGTGGTCAGGGGGGGCTCCCCTGGTGACACGTGGTCAGGGGGGGCTCCCCTGGTGACACTTGGTCAGGGGGGGGGGCTCCCCTGGTGACACGTGGTCAGGGGGGGCTCCCCTGGCGTCACGTGGTCAGGGGGGGCTCCCCTGGCGTCACGTGGTCAGGCGGGCTCCCCTGGTGACACGTGGTCAGGGGGGGGGCTCCTCTGGTGACACGTGGTCAGGGGGGGGGGGCTCCCCTGGTGACACGTGGTCAGGGGGGGCTCCCCTGGTGACACGTGGTCAGGGGGGGCTCCCCTGGTGACACGTGGTCAGGGGGGGGCTCCCTGATGACACGTGGTCAGGGGGGGCTCCCCTGGTGACACGTGGTCAGGGGGGGCTCCCCTGATGACACGTGGTCAGGGGGGGCTCCCCTGATGACACGTGGTCAGGGGGGGGGCTCCCCTGGTGACACGTGGTCAGGGGGGGCTCCCCTGATGACACGTGGTCAGGGGGGCTCCCTGATGACACGTGGTCAGGGGGGGCTCCCCTGATGACACTTGGTCAGGGGGGGCTCCCCAGGTGACACGTGGTCAGAGGGGGGCTCCCCTGGCGTCACGTGGTCAGGGGGGCTCCCCTGGCGTCACGTGGTCAGGGGGGGCTCCCCTGAGGACACGTGGTCAGGGGGGGCTCCCCTGGCGTCACGTGGTCAGTGGGGGCTCCCCTGGCGTCACGTGGTCAGTGGGGGCTCCCCTGGCGTCACGTGGTCAGGGAGGCTCCCCTGGTGACACATAGTCAGGGGGGGGCTCCCCTGGCGTCCCGTGGTGAGGGAGGCTCCCCTGGTGACACGTGGTCAGGGGGGGGGCTCCCCTGGCGTCCCGTGGTGAGGGAGGCTCCCCTGGTGACACGTGGTCAGGGGGGGGCTCCCCTGGTGACACGTGGTCAGGGGGGGGCTCCCCTGGTGACACGTGGTCAGGGGGGCTCCCCTGGTGACACGTGGTCAGGGGGGCTCCCCTGGTGACACGTGGTCAGGGCGGGGCTCCCCTGGTGACACGTGGTCAGGGGGGGCTCCCCTGATGACACGTGGTCAGGGGGGGGCTCCCCTGGCGTCACGTGGTCAGGGAGGCTCCCCTGGTGACACGTGGTCAGGGAGGCTCCCCTGGTGACACGTGGTCAGGGGGGGGCTCCCCTGGTGACACGTGGTCAGGGGGGGCTCCCCTGGCTACACGTGGTCACGGGCGCACCGCGGCTATACCTACCTCCATACCATCAATCGCATAAGGTAAACATATCAAGAGAAGCATTGCATATGTATAGACAGACATGCCGGCATGCATATGCATGATATTTAGGATGATACATTGACTATCAGCACCAGAAGACATGGGTGGAACAGCAAAACAGCTGAAACAGGAGGCTGTGTAGCACAGCTGAGACAGGAGGCTGTGTAGCACAGCTGAGACAGGAGGCTGTGTAGCACAGCTGAGACAGGAGGCTGTGTAGCACAGTTGAGACAGGAGGCTCTGTAGCACAGCTGAGACAGGAGGCTGTGTAGCACAGCTGAGACAGAAGGCTGTGTAGCACAGTTGAGACAGGAGGCTGTGTAGCACAGCTGAGACAGAAGGCTGTGTAGCACAGTTGAGACAGGAGGCTGTGTAGCACAGTTGAGACAGGAGGCTGTGTAGCACAGTTGAGACAGGAGGCTGTGTAGCACAGTTGAGACAGGAGGCTGTGTAGCACAGTTGAGACAGGAGGCTGTGTAGCACAGTTGAGACAGGAGGCTGTGTAGCACAGCTGAGACAGGAGGCTGTGTAGCACAGCTGAGACAGGAGGCTGTGTAGCACAGCTGAGACAGGAGGCTGTGTAGCACAGTTGAGACAGGAGGCTGTGTAGCACAGCTGAGACAGGAGGCTGTGTAGCACAGTTGAGACAGGAGGCTGTGTAGCACAGCTGAGACAGGAGGCTGTGTAGCACAGCTGAGACAGGAGGCTGTGTAGCACAGCTGAGACAGAAGGCAACTCCTCCTATGAGAGAAAGCGCAAAAATGATAACATAGAACACAACACGTCAGTATCAGACCACAGCGAACATTACGCCATTAACAATTACATGTTTCTTGCACACCTTATAATTACACTGTCAGCTAATTACACAGCACTAGTCCTGCCAACAGCTACGTATTTCCAATTAATCATTATACATTTATGGTAAGTCTTATTGTAAGTCCCTATTGCTTAACTATAATGATTTGGAGGTATTGTAGGTTGTTAGAATAGTTGCTCGTTATTTTAGCCTTCTGATGTTACATGTTTTGTAACACATCTCTCTTTGATGAACCCACGGCTACTTTACTGTGACAATAGCCCCGACGGCTACTTTACTGTGACAATAGCCCCGACGGCTACTTTACTGTGACAATAGCCCCGACGGCTACTTTACTGTGACAATAGCCCCGACGGCTACTTTACTGTGACAATAGCCCCGACGGCTACTTTACTGTGACAATAGCCCCGACGGCTACTTTACTGTGACAATAGCCCCGACGGCTACTTTACTGTGACAATAGCCCCGACGGCTACTTTACTGTGACAATAGCCCCGACGGCTACTTTACTGTGACAATAGCCCCGACGGCTACTTTACTGTGACAATAGCCCCGACGGCTACTTTACTGTGACAATAGCCCCGACGGCTACTTTACTGTGACAATAGCCCCGACGGCTACTTTACTGTGACAATAGCTCCGACGGCTACTTTACTGTGACAATAGCCCCGACGGCTACTTTACTACACTGTGACAATAGCTCCGACGGCTACTTTACTACACTGTGACAATAGCCCCGACGGCTACTTTATTACACTGTGACAATAGCCCCGACGGCTACTTTACTACACTGTGACAATAGCTCCGACGGCTACTTTACTACACTGTGACAATAGCCCCGACGGCTACTTTATTACACTGTGACAATAGCTCCGACGGCTACTTTACTACACTGTGACAATAGCTCCGACGGCTACTTTATTACACTGTGACAATAGCTCCGACGGCTACTTTACTACACTGTGACAATAGCTCCGACGGCTACTTTACTACACTGTGACAATAGCCCCGACGGCTACTTTACTACATTGTGACAATAGCTCCGATGGCTACTTTACTGTGACAATAGCCCCGACGGCTACTTTACTAGACTGTGACAATAGCCCCGACGGCTACTTTACTACACTGTGACAATAGCCCCGACGGCTACTTTACTAGACTGTGACAATAGCCCCGACGGCTACTTTACTACACTGTGACAATAGCCCCGACGGCTACTTTACTAGACTGTGACAATAGCCCCAACGGCTACTTTACTACACTGTGACAATAGCCCCGACGGCTACTTTACTACACTGTGACAATAGCCCCGACGGCTACTTTATTACACTGTAACAATAGCCCCGACGGCTACTTTACTACACTGTGACAATAGCCCCGACGGCTACTTTACTACACTGTGACAATAGCCCCGACGGCTACTTTACTAGACTGTGACAATAGCCCCGACGGCTACTTTACTACACTGTGAGGGCGAGAAAAATACTTTCTTAAACTCCTATTGTTATAAACATCGTTGACGTGGTTAAGGTTATATCGGCTTCCCGTTCAATCTAATAAAAATAATAATGTATATCCAATAATATAATTATTCCTAGCCGAAAATATTATATAAATTTTGTATTTAGTGAGAAAAATTAACATATCCTTTTTTATAAGGAAAAACTGCATAATCGTTTTAATCTCAACCTCCTCGATGTAATTACCTGAACATCTACAATATAGGCAAGTACCAAAAAACTGATCACGCCTGTTATAACTAAACTTTATTCCACAAGACAAGCTAAAGTTCTACCCAATTTTACTAAAGCGTATCCAATCACGAGCAGCGTCAATGTTGTCAACACATGATGTACATGGCGCTACAACACTAATAGTGAAGGTCCAGCCTTCACTTGCTACCTTGGCCTTGGAAGCATGGCGCTACAGCACTAATAGTGAAGGTCCAGCCTTCACGTGCTACCTTGGCCTTGGAAGACATGACGGGAAATTCGTGGTTGTTGCGTGTTTGTATATCACAGCTTAACATGTCGGCACTGGTGTAATAGTGGCCGAGTTGGGTGATGTCTCATGCTGCCTGTGTGCACTGTCACAATACTTCTGACTGATACTTTAGTGCCCTGTTATCTTGAGGTTATCTTGAGATGATTTCGGGCTTAGCGTCCCCACGGCCCGGTCCTCGACCAGGCCTCCTTTTTGTTACACATCCCCAGGAAGCAGCCCGTAGCAGCTGTCTAACTTCCAGGTTCCTATTAGGTAACAGGAGCATCAGGGTGAAAGAAATATTTTGCCCATTTGACTCAGCCTCCACCGGGGATCGAACCCGTAACCTCAGGACTACCATTCCGAAGCGCCGTCCATCCAGCTGTGAGGCGCCCACTGTGACAACAGTCCTGACCGCTAGTTTAGTGCACTGTGACAATATGGTCCCAACGACGTCTTCATGTTACTGTGACAGTAGGCCAGGCGGCTACTACTGTGTGACAGTAATCTATTGAGCTCGGTTTCTCACTCTCTACAAACAAGATAAAAGCAAACTCTCATCACTAGAAGAGAGAAAATGAAGAACTGCAAATTAGTGGTGTAACACTTGAATGGGTTGACCACTATTGGTACCTTGGCGTCACTGTCGGCTCTAACAAGGGGAAGAAAGAGGAGCTCAGCCAACTCATAGGAACATGCAAAAGTCGACTCAGGGCACTGAAAGCTATGACCTGGAATAGATATGGTGCCTCTATTGCCGTGCTTAAAATGACGTACACAGCCTATGTGCGCTCCGTCATAGACTATGTCGCACCTGTTCTGTGCACCTACTCCCAACGCGATATGAAAAGGCTTGTAAACATACAAAATGAAGCCATGACAATAGTTCTTGGAGTTGCAAGAACTGCCAAAACGTCTAATCTACGAGGGGAGTTGTCCCTCCCCAGTGTTAAAAGCAGAATTAAGGAATTGAATGCTAAGCTTGTAATTAAGATAGCCAGAGATCCCTATTACAATGATATTAAAAAGAAAAACTAACTTCTATGCTACTTACAGGAGGAAACAGGAGAAGCAAAAAATGGCATCACAGAACAGTCTGCTACCTGGAAGAGCTTCACCTGCTTGAGCAAGCCCGTGAGCTCCTGCCTGTAGAGAGGTTACCTCCCTGGGAGGATGACTCATGCAAGATTATCATCAATGAGATAGCAACGAAAAAATCCAACATGAAACCACAAGAAATGAGGCACAAGTATCTCCAGGAAATTTATAAAGAAGCCGGAGATGAACTATATCAAATCTACACTGACGGGTCATCTAATCCTGTCAATGGCAGGGCTGGTGCAGCATACACTGTAATTTGGAATAATGCCTTTTAACGCAGAAATGAAGTACAGGCACATACTATAAAAATAAAAAGTAAAAGATAACTATGTCTCCTCAACGCAAGCAGAGCTAACTGCCATTGTTATTGCGTTAAGATTCCTTGAACGAAACACTAATGGTGCAGTGATCTGCACTCATTCAAAAGCAGCACTACAAAGTTAAAAGTATAAATCAAGTAACAAATAAAAATCGGGCAGAAAACCTTGCCATAGTCGCTGAAATCGAGAGCTGTGAGCGTACTAACCAACCAGGGAAGAGTCGTCAAGTTTCTGTGGATCCCCTCCCATGTTGGGGATCCCCTCCCATGTTGGAATATGTGGGAATGAACGAGCAGATGTGCTGGCTGCTGAAGGCGCTGAAGGAGACTATATTGAATACTTCATACCCAAGACTCTACTACAAATTAGAGGTATTATCAGGCAACATCACCGTGACAAGGTAACTGAGGAAAGGAGGACAGAAGAACAAACCAGTGAATCTGTACGATGGTACAACATAGTTGCAGCTGGCAATCCCAGTCATTATGGACGAAGAGGAGGTGGACGCGGGAGAGAATCAGTAATAACGAGAATCGTCTTAGATACAAATATCCATGGAGATATGGAATGGAAACAACAGTTGATCAGCGAAGCTGCAGAATCTGTGGTGAGAGTGACGGACACCGCCTTGATCACTATCTACGTGAATGTGAACACCTGAGAGACATCAGAAATATGAGTAGAATAATAAACCCCACATTGTTTGAGTTAGGAAAACACTATTTCTCAAATATAGATACTGTTCTTAAACGATTTCCCCATTTTGCACCCGCAAGATAACAGAAGATTTTAAGGATTGACGAATGTTAATCTTCTCGTTTGAGGAGCTGTTCACTTGAGACAGTTAAGCAAGTCCCAGCCGTGTCTGGGTACAAGTGACAGGATGAACAACCCAGCGGGTTTTCTTCCTATTGGGAAGTGTTGTACATGCTGCTATGGCGGTATGTCCACTCACAAGATGAGTGGCGCTGCCCAATACTGTCACTATGGCGGTGTGTCCACTCACAGGATGAGTGGCGCTGCCCAATACTGTCACTATGGCGGTGTGTCCACTCACAGGATGAGTGGCGCTGCCCAATACTGTCACTATAGCGGTATGTCCACTTACAGTATGAGTGACGCTGCCCAATACTGTCACTATGGCGGTGTGTTCACTCACAGTATGAGTGGCGCTGCCCAATAAACTCGCCCCTCGGGGAAAAATTTAAATTTATTAGCCCCGGCCGCTACTTGAAGGAAGGCGGTAGTAGCCACTGTGTTAGAGAGGAGTGCTGAGTGAACGACGACAACTCAAGCATGTGTTATCACAGTGTTCAGTATAATATTAGGTAAGACAGCTGATGAATACTGGGATATAGAGGCTTGATCTTGGCGTTAACACAAGATAGGTTATAGTGTCTAGGTTAGGTTAACACTAGTTTAGGTATGCTAGGTAGATAAGACAGAAGGTAGGCGGGAGGAGAGGTAGACAGTGGCTGCGTCAGACAAGCCCAGCCTTTTCACATTATAGAACCTATAGCGATTGTGAATGGAAAGTATAGAATATAGACTATTTTCACCTCACAAAAAAGTCCACGGTTTGTACTTTCGATTTTGTAGAGGGGACGAAAAATGTTGACAACCAAAAAATGTTGGAAGCCGCGGTAGTTATGTACCCAACATCCGACATCGCTCGGTGGTCAACTTGGGCATGGATATTACACCGAATCACCTCACCTGGTGAGGCCACGTGAGCAACACAAATGCGTAAGCTTGAATGGTCCCCAAGCCAATATGCAACTGATTATGTTCAATATTCTAGGTTTTGGAGTTTTCAGTTATATATATATATATATATATATATATATATATATATATATATATATATATATATATATATATATATATATATATATATATGTCGTACCTAGTAGCCAGAACGCACTTCTCGGCCTACTATGCAAGCCCCGATTTCCCTAATAAGCCAAGTTTTCCTGAATTAATATATTTTCTCTAATTTTTTTCTTATGAAATGATAAAGTTACCCATTTTATTATGTATGAGGTCAATTTTTTTTAATGGAGTTAAAATTAACGTAGATATATGACCGAACCTAACCAACCCTAACTAACCTAACCTAACCTATCTTTATAGGTTAGGTTAGGTTAGGTAGCCGAGAAAATTAGGTTAGGTTAGGTAGTCGAATATATATATATATATATATATATATATATATATATATATATATATATATATATATATATATATATATATATATATATTTCATTGAATATGACCGCATATTCTGTATTTATTATTTTCCGGTTTAGGGCTTCTATCCCTCTAACTATTTTCTTAGCATCAGGGCTTAATTGAAATAGGAGTTCTAAGAACTCCTAGGAGTCTAGAACTAGGAGTTCTCTAGGAGTTCTAGAACTCCTATTTCAATTAAGCCCTGATGCTAAGAAAATAGTTAGAGGGATAGAAGCCCTAAACCGGAAAATAATAAATACAGAATATGCGGTCATATTCAATGAAACATGTTTGAAAGAAAACCTGCTGCCAGTATACACCAATATATATATATATATATACATATACATATACATATACATATATTCATACAAACATACGTACACGGGAGTGGGGCATCTCATCTTGGGCCACCAGCTGTGGAAGCGGGGCGTCTCATCTTGGGCCACCAGCTGTGGGAGCGGGGCGTCTCATCTTGGGCCACCAGCTGTGGGAGTGGGGTGTCTCATCTTGGGCCACCAGTTGTGGGAGCGGGGCGTCTCATCTTGGGCCACCAGCTATGGGAGTGGGGCGTCATCTTGGGCCACCAGTTGTGGGAGTGGGGTGTCTCATCTTGGGCCACCAGCTGTAGGAGTGGGGCGTCTCATTTTGGGCCACCAGCTGTGGGAATGGGGCGTCTCATCTTGGGCCACCAGCTGTGGGAGCGGGGCGTCTCATCTTGGGCCACCAGCTGTGGGAGCGGGGCGTCTCATCTTGGGCCACCAGCTGTGCGAGCGGGGCGTCTCATCTTGGGCCACCAGCTGTGGGAGCGGGGCGTCTCATCTTGGGCCACCAGCCGTAGGAGAGGGGCGTCTCATCTTGGGCCACCAGCTGTGGGAGCGGGGCGTCTCATCTTGGGCCACCAGCTGTGGGAGCGGGACGTCTCATCTTGGGCCACCAGCTGTGGGAGCGGGCCTCTCATCTTGGGCCACCAGCTGTGGGAGCGGGGCGTCTCATCTTGGGCCACCAGCCATGGGAGTGGGGCGTCTCATCTTGGGCCACCAGCTGTGGGAGCGGGGCGTCTCATCTTGGGCCACCAGCTGTGGGAGCGGGGCGTCTCATCTTGGGCCACCAGCTGTGGGAGTGGGGCGTCTCATCTTGGGCCACCAGCTGTGGGAGTGGGGCGTCTCATCTTGGGTCACCAGCTGTGGGAGCGGGGCGTCTAATCTTGGGCCACCAGCTGTGGGAGCTGGGCGTCTCATCTTGGGTCACCAGCTGTGGGAGCGGGGCGTCTCATCTTGGGTCACCAGCTGTGGGAGCGGGGCGTCTCATCTTGGGCCACCAGCTGTGGGAGTGGGGCGTCTCATCTTGGGCCACCAGCTGTGGGAGCGGGGCGTCTTATCTTGGGCCACCAGCTGTGGGAGCGGGGCGTCTCATCTTGGGTCACCAGCTGTGGGAGTGGGGCGTCTCATCTTGGGCCACCAGCTGTGGGAGCGGGGCGTCTCATCTTGGGCCACCAGCTGTAGGAGCGGGGCGTCTCATCTTGGGTCACCAGCTGTGGGAGCGGGGCGTCTCATCTTGGGCCACCAGCTGTGGGAGTGGGGCGTCTTATCTTGGGTTACCAGCTGTGGGAGCGGGGCGTCTCATCTTGGGCCACCAGCTGTGGGAGCGGGGCGTCTCATCTTGGGTCACAAGCTGTGGGAGAGGGGCGTCTCATCTTGGGTCACCAGCCGTGGGAGCGGGGCGTCTCATCTTGGGTCACCAGCCGTGGGAGCGGGGCGTCTCA
Source organism: Procambarus clarkii (assembly GCF_040958095.1). Classification (NCBI taxonomy): domain Eukaryota; kingdom Metazoa; phylum Arthropoda; class Malacostraca; order Decapoda; family Cambaridae; genus Procambarus; species Procambarus clarkii. The sequence continues at coordinate 220,817 of NC_091192.1, forward strand.
TCTTGGGTCACCAGCTGTGGGAGTGGGGCGTCTCATCTTGGGTCACCAGCCGTGGGAGCGGGGCGTCTCATCTTGGGTCACCAGCTGTAGGAGCGGGGCGTCTCATCTTGGGTCACCAGCCGTGGGAGCGGGGCGTCTCATCTTGGGTCACCAGCCGTGGGAGCGGGGCGTCTCATCTTGGGTCACCAGCTGTGGGAGCGGGGCGTCTCATCTTGGGCCACCAGCTGTGGGAGCGGGGCGTCTCACCTTGGGCCACCAGCTGTGGGAGCGGGGCGTCTCATCTTGGGTCACCAGCTGTGGGAGCGGGGCGTCTCATCTTGGGCCACCAGCTGTGGGAGCGGGGCGTCTCACCTTGGGCCACCAGCTGTGGGAGCGGGGCGTCTCATCTTGGGTCACCAGCCGTAGGAGCGGGGCGTCTCATCTTGGGCAACCAGCTGTGGGAGCGGGGCGTCTCACCTTGGGCCACCAGCTGTGGGAGCGGGGCGTCTCATCTTGGGCCACCAGCTGTGGGAGCGGTGCGTCTCATCTTGGGCCACCAGCTGTGGGAGCGGGGCGTCTCATCTTGGGCCACCAGTTGTGGGAGCGGTGCGTCTCATCTTGGGCCACCAGCTGTGGGAGCGGGGCGTCTCATCTTGGGCCACCAGCTGTGGGAGCGGGGCGTCTCACCTTGGGCCACCAGCTGTGGGAGCGGGGCGTCTCATCTTGGGCCACCAGCTGTGGGAGCGGGGCGTCTCATCTTGGGTCACCAGCCGTGGGAGCGGGGCGTCTTTCTAACATTGGGTCTTCTAACATTTCGATAGAGTTCCACAGGCTGGTGACTTGGTGCTGTAGTCTGCTGTTCAGCAGTTGTATGTTGAAGACTTCACGGAGCTCATGGCTTGTCAGGTCATATGGTGGGCGGTGTTGTGCCGCTCTTCTTAGTACCTTCATTTGCATTGCTTGTATTTTCGTACATTAGTTTTCTTGAAGGAATGTTGTGGTACTGGAGGTGTGGCAAGACTAGAGCGTTGTAAAGGTGTGTTGGTGTTGAGGCTACGGAATCTTCCCAGTTTCCTCAAGGCTGCCTTTGCTTCTTTGTTTTCTGTCATATATGAAAATTTTGAGTTATATTATTATTACATCTTTATTGACAATATTAATTACAACTTTGCCTAATCTGAGGATTTCAATTAAGTCTTATTAAAGTGGGGATAATGGTGGTATTCACTGTCACGCAGGACAGAGGGTCATACATAAGACAATAGGTCTAAACTGTAGGCTGAAGTACATATATATCATGGTTACAATCAATGTTTTAATGTATGAATATGTGAAAACATCTTTCTATTGTGCACTGCCACACAAGGGCAGGGATGGGTTCATAAGTGATGCAGCTTAGAAGTAATATAAATAAAATTGTTCTTCATTCTTTAAATTGGACAAGTAAATTTTGGATAAATTATTAGGATGTCGCCCAGAACACCTGAGTCAATAAAATAGTTACACAGTTGGTGGTACAAGAGGCCATGAGGTCTAAAGTCCTTTACGGTTTCACATTCATCAATATAGTGTTCTAGTGAATGCATTAAAGGTTTATCACAGTTTACAATCTGAGTATTCTGGTAGTGGGTCAGCCTCACTAACCTGCCAGATGTGTCTATAGCCAAGGCGAATTCGCGCAATGACTACATCACATTGCCTGGTC
>NC_091192.1:227500-240000 GCF_040958095.1 Procambarus clarkii
GAAACCTATATCTATGGCCAGCACAAAACGTCCACTAGACTGTGGGACACAGTGGTTGCCAGGATCAGGTTGGGTTACCGTTACCTGTGACAGGTGGCTACAGGTGACGGATCTCCCAATCCTGAGCACTCAAGGTGCAAACTCTGTGAGCAGGAACTACGGCACGATCTCCCACACTACATCACTGAATGCCCAGTTATTAGACCTTTCAGACCAGTTGGTAATGAGATACCTGGAGCTCTGCAATTATTTTATTCCCTCTCGTGTTCTTGAAGATATTCTCATAATGCACTCAAAATTTGCCAGTGCAGGCTACTAAACATATAGCCCTGTATGACTAACCATTCTGCGAGTTGGGGACTTTTATTACCACTGCTACCTTATTCACTCTTGTGTTGATGATATCCTCATAATGCACCCAGAGTCTGCCAGTGTAGACCGCTTATCACATGCCTCTGTATGACTAACCATCCTGTGTGATGGGGATTTTTTAGCATCACGTAGCTAGCTTTATGACACACTGTACTCCCCTTCATATAGTCTAGGGGTAGCTGCAAAAATGCAGATATATATATATATATATATATATATATATATATATATATATATATATATATATATATATATATATATATATATATATATATATATATATGTCGTACCTAGTAGCCAGAACGCACTTCTCAGCCTACTATGCAAGGCTCGATTTGCCTAATAAGCCAAATTTTCATAAATTAATATATTTTCTCAAATTTTTTTCTTATGAAATGATAAAGCTACCAATTTCATTATGTATGAGGTCAATTTTTTTTTATTGGAGTTAAAATTAATGTAGATATATGACCGAACCTAACCAACCCTACCTAACCTAACCTATCTTTATAGGTTAGGTTAGGTTACGTAGCCGAAAAAGTTAGGTTAGGTAGTCGAAAAACAATTAATTCATGAAAACTTGGCTTATTAGGCAAATCGGGCCTTGCATAGTAGGCTGAGAAGTGCGTTCTGGCTACTAGGTACGACATATATATATATATATATATATATATATATATATATATATATATATATATATATATATATATATATATATATATATATATATATATATATATATATACAAAAGTAGATTCTATTATTTTTCTTTTGAAGGCACATTGCTGAGGATAAATTATAGAAGAGTTGAGTTATCCCATATAATTTGTGATCGGTGGTCACGTGATTGTATAATGCTGAACTTTGTTGGCCATAACTGACCAAACTGACACATAACTCTTGTGTTCAGTAAGTCGGTGTTTAGGGATCTCCAAGTTTGGCCGTAGTAAACCTTACTGTAATCTCTGCTCGGAGTCTTGCAAACACCGGCGCTCTCAGTCTTATCTTTTTGTTCTGATAAACTTTGGCCAACTTTATTTGGGTAAATTATTTTGACCAAACCACACACTAGAAAGTGAAGAGACGACGACGTTTCGGTCTGTCCTGGACCATTCTCAAGTCGATTGTAAGAATGGTCCACTGAGATTGGAATGATTCTCACAATCGACTTGAGAATGGTCCAGGACGGACCGAAACGTCGTCGTCTCTTCACTTTCTATGTGTGTGGTTTGGTCAACATATTTCAGCCACGTTATTGTGACTCCTCGTCTGCAAATATATATATTTTATTTTTTATTTTGCTTATGTCCTTAGCAGTAATGTTCTATGTTTGAACTATCAGGAATGTCTAGGCCGTTCTTGGAAGTGATTTCCTGCTGCCGAGTGCTGTCAGTCTAGTCTAGTAGACATTTGCTTTGACAAAGTTTAAACCATAGGTTGTTATTCTACTAGTTACCCAATAGGCTAAAGCAGATTACTAGCTACTTTCATGGATGTTTTCTCTGAATCGCATATTAAGGATTCCGAAATCTTTATAATAAAATACGGAATATATTCGTAATTATATCTTCATATTACACCCAGAGTTTGCCAGTGCAGACTCCTGGTCACATGGCCCTGTATGACTGACCATCCTGTGTGATGGGGACTTGTAGCATCACGTAGCTAGTTCTTGACACACTCTGTACTCCCCTTCATATAGTCCAGGGCAGCTGTACACACGCACATGGATCTAAATGTGTTAATATAAAAAAAATGACTTGAAGGAATATAAAGGTATTAACATTACTTGTGTTTCCTAAAAAGTTGGTTATTATTTCATTTATTTTTGTGCTTCTGCACATAACTCTCATATACATATACATATACATATACAAGTATATAATAAATACCATGCCTAAAATACGTTAGGCTTAGTTTTTTGCTTTCTAAGGCTATCTACAACATCAACAGTACAAAACGGGTATTATAATTGGTGCAACAGTGAATATTTTCGACCTAATCCACACAATACCTTGCGAAGATTTCGGGACTTAACGTCCCCGCGGCCCGGTCCTCGACCAGACCACTATAGCCGCCATAGTACTACAGCGTTGGGATGAGTGGTTGTTATGTGATCATTACCGGTCAAGTCTTCGCATTCCATCAAGGTTATGAAGGTAAGAGAGCTTGGGAGCTGACAGTCAGTACACAGTCCTCCAAGACTCAGATGAGCTTGATGAGTGTGTTGGGTAGCTGCCCTCGCTCATCACTATAATATACTATCTCCTATAATAAACTTATTATTATAGTAATAATGTCTTAATATTATAATAAAAATATCTTAATATTAATGTATTCGCTGTAAGATGATTGTTTTGTTTGGTAATTGGAGCAGTGCAAGTGTAGTGTGAGACGCCTCAAGGTTAGTGCTGCTTTAACTGGTGTACTAAACCTTATTATTTTGTAATGTCGGTATCGATAACATTTCATCAGATACAGATATATATATAAATGTAAACGTTCTTTTTATTGCACCCTAACGGCACCGACCATGTTGTACTACGTACCCAACATCAGTTACTGGTAAAAAGTATGGCCTTCATCCTTGGATGGACATTTTTATTTATAGATACAGATCTCTACGTATTGTTCACTGGAGTAATTCTGAAAGCATGTGTTATTACTGTATGGTTGTGCCGGTATGGTAGTGTCGGTATCAGAGTACCTGTTAATCAGAGAGTATCGGTAGTGGTCAAGTATTAGTATCACTGTACCTATAAGGCAAAGTACCGTGTCATTCGCAACGAGGTAATTTGTACACTACGATGATCATTATGAAGTAGCTCGGACCAGGAGTTTGGTTGGTCCAGTCCCGGAGTTGCTTGGCTGGTGCTTGTCTGCACACTATTATCATCGGCAATATCGCTGGCTACCGAGCAGTCAAAAACATATGTATTATGACACGTAAGTTATACTCCATTTACAGCGTTCGGGGGATTGACTCCCATCATTAAGGCATTCAACACACGTTAATTGACTGATAATAAACGGTGGTTACAAAATTACTCTAGCAGTAACAGTGGAGTAACGTGGTGAGTACTTCTACCTGAAGATACTCCACACATCAACATGCTGTAGACTTAAGGTCAGCATCCGGAGAGTTCTTATCACTTTCATTACGGTATTAACCGAGGGTCCGCTCTAGGATATAGGAAGCACTACCTGGCCTCTTACCAGATCTGTACATCTTATCTCAGTCTTGGTGGCTTATAATTGATAAACAATTTCCTGGATCCGAAGCGTTCGAGGTCGTCCTCAAGCCTCAAGGGTATTATTGTCATGAATGACCTCGTAGCGTTGTTCAAGAGTTCACGTTGAGCGTCGTGAACTCTTGAGTAATTACATAATAAGTCTCCATGATGAAGAAAAGTGGAACAGATATCGTAAATGCTTTGTGAATCTTGACTTTGGCGGACAGAAAAGGCAAAATTAAATTAAAACTGTTTCCAAGTGAGGTGAAGGGGGTAATGAGGAGAAAGTGTTCAGTCATTAATTATGCACCTCATACCCATTCCGTGCTGCCCTCAGGCTGCTCAAAGGCAGTCCAAGTTGGTAATCAATTCCCTCTTTACGAAAAAAGTCTTGGCCAACTTATCAGTTCTATCATGCATTCGGAGACCAATATGGGAAGGAATCCACAGGAGACAGACTCTGACTCCATCATTGACTTATTTCACTATATCTGTGTCTAGCTTCAGAGATAAGCACGTCACAGTTATGCCTTGGGGTAGCTGAGGGCAGTCAAGGATGACAAGGAGTCACATATAGTTAATGTGTCAACTTATACACGGTCCACACTCATAGAGGGAACCATCTCCCGCTGTCACAACAACTGCACTTCCAGCTGCACCATGGGACTGGTGCAAGGAGCCATCAGTGTAAATAATTTGGGAGAGGAAGCGCTCTCGAACCAGAACATCAATTTGACACAAGGCATTGTACTTTGCTCTCTCTCGAACAATGGGCTGTTCTTTAATCGGCTTCTTGGGTGGGAAAGGGGTAATCTCCCATGGGGCCGGAGAGTGTTGTTATTCTCTCTTGGTAGAGATGATGAACATTGTAACACCTGCTACCATTGTAACACCTGCAACCATTGTAACACCTGCTACCATTGTAATACCTGCTACCATTGTAACACCTGCCACCACTGTAACCCCTGCAACCATTGTAACACCTGCTACCATTGTAGCACCTGCTACCATTGTAACACCTGTTACCATTGTAACACCTGCTACCATTGTAACACCTGCAACCATTGTAACACCTGCTACCATTGTAACACCTGCAACCATTGTAACACCTGTTACCATTGTAACACCTGCTACCATTGTAACACCTGCAACCATTGTAACACCTGTTACCATTGTAACACCTGCTACCATTGTAACACCTGTTACCATTGTAACACCTGCTACCATTGTAACACCTACAACCATTGTAACACCCGCTACCATTGTAACACCTACAACCATTGTAACACCTGCTACCATTGTAACACCTACAACCATTGTAACACCTGCTACCATTGTAACACCTACAACCATTGTAACACCTGCTACCATTGTAACACCTACAACCATTGTAACACCTGCTACCATTGTAACACCTACAACCATTGTAACACCTACAACCATTGTAACACCTGCTACCATTGTAACACCTACAACCATTGTAACACCTGCTACCATTGTAACACCTACAACCATTGTAACACCCGCTACCATTGTAACACCTACAACCGTTGTAACACCTACAACCATTGTAACACCCGCTACCATTGTAACACCTGCAACCATTGTAACACCTACAACCATTGTAACACCTGCTACCATTGTAACACCTACAACCATTGTAACACCTGCTACCATTGTAACACCTACAACCATTGTAACACCCGCTACCATTGTAACACCTACAACCGTTGTAACACCTACAACCATTGTAACACCCGCTACCATTGTAACACCTGCAACCATTGTAACACCTACAACCATTGTAACACCTGCTACCATTGTAACACCTACAACCATTGTAACACCCGCTACCATTGTAACACCTACAACCATTGTAACACCTACAACCATTGTAACACCTGCAACCATTGTAACACCTACAACCATTTTAACACCTGCAACTATTGTAACACCAACAACCATTGTAACACCTGCAACCATTATAACACCAACAACCATTGTAACACCTGCAACCATTGTAACGCTTACCTGACACTCCCTGTTGGTTTATACACTGTTGCTCTTAAGTACATTTCCGTATAAAATATAAACTTTATTTACATTTGAGGGTAACCTGATCATACTTACTATTAATTCCACGCCTGTAGGGGTCAGTATTAGTCTCGCACTGAATCAATGGTACTTTCAAGGGACTGCTTCATCTCAATTCAAAGGAGAACTAGGAGTCATCTAGCAGCAGCTTTTGACACAGCAAACATGGCAATCATACTAGAACAGCTTGCTAAACTAGGATTACAAGGAAAATTACTTAAATTGATAGAGGGCTATTTGCCTAACTTATCTGTTCCAATCGAACATCATATGTTTTGTTTATTGGTGTTAAAAAGCACAGAGAGCAAAAACTTTGAACTGGGAACTCCACAAGGAGGGGTCCTCAGCCCCTTGTTGTTCAACGTTCTGATGCATAAACTTATTAAAGATCTTCCAACTAATAATGAAGACACTGTCATTTGTTATGCTGATGATATATGTTTACAGGCTGCCACCGAGCCTAGAAAGCAAGTTCTGCTCGATGCTTTTGCTACTAGAGCTGAGGAATGTGGCCTCCTTATCTCTGTACAGAAAACTCGTGCCCTCATTCCATGTGCATTCCACCAGCCAATTATCATATAGATGGGCGAGCACTTGAGAACTGCGAGTCTTACAGATAGCTTGGTGTCTCCCATTAACGACCCTGGGTACCTTGATGTCCCCTTTAACGACCCTGGATACCTTGGTGTCCCCATTAACGACCCGGGGTACCATGGTGTCCCCATTAACGACCCGGGGTACCTTGGTGTCCCCATTAACGACCCGGGGTACCATGGTGTCCCCATTAACGACCCTGGGTACCATGGTGTCCCCATTAACGACCCTGGGTACCATGGTGTCCCCATTAACGATCCCAGGGTACCATGGTGTCCCCATTAACGACCCTGAGTTCCTTTCTTCTCTCAAGAGGAGACTTTGGGAGAGATTAAAGCCCTTGCGGGTCCTTGTTGGTGTCAATCATGGACTTAACGTGAGACTTGCTAGAATGTTTTATGTATCATTTATACGCTCTGTGATTGACTACAATGCTCTACATCTCACACTGTATACTGACAATGAGCTGAAATCTTCTGAAACCTTGCAAAATGAAGCAATGTGTCTCATCCTTGGGGCTCCAAAGTCCACGAGAATAGTTAATATGAGAGCAAAACTACCTACCATAAGTGAGAGAATTTTGTCCATTAGCACAGTTTTCGACGTGAAGGCATTGAGTAGATCTCGGCAACACATGAAGTTTCAAGCTAAACTTTCTAATATGCTGCACTCACCTGAGGGCTATAGAAGAAGAGCGAAATCTGATTATGCATTTTGGTTCTACAAGGTAGCCAACTCCATCAAAATATTAAATATGTACCCAACTCATTTAATGATTAATCAACCAATTACTCCATGCGATAATTGGGATCTATCAGTTGATTTTGTAATTGCACCCTAGAAAATGTTCACTCTATATTATAAAAACAGTTAACACTGAAAAGCATCACTGAAAGTACTCAGAGTATGGGTAACGATGTGTATCAGTGCTATACCGACGGCTCTGTAGAAGAAGGTGGACGATGTACCGGATGTGCATGTAATATATTTGAACAATCTTCTCTCGTACATACAGCAATGAAGCGCATCAATGACTGGGCAAGTACAACTCAAACCGAACTTGCAGGCATATACCTTGCCACAACATTTTTAAAAGACAAAGGCAGTGGACTTATATACTGTGACTCGCAGAGTGCACTCCTGGCATTGAACGCACATAGTAGTAACACCCAGAAAATAGTGAGTGATATTCGAATGAATGTTTTAGCTGATAAAGAAAACAGATTTGAAATTAAATTCCTTTGGATACCATCACATGTTGGCATCTCAAGGCATGACACTGTTGACATGCTTGCAAAGACAGCCTGTAGAAAACCAGTAGTAGACATTTATTTGGGAGTTTAATTAGCAGTGACAAAGAGAATACTTAAACAAATATCTAATAAATATCTCACCGACCTAACAAATTCACAAAGGCCTGAAAGCTGTAGCATTAAACATTATGATAAATATCACGAGGAGACATTCACATATGGAACTAATAGAGCAAAAACTCTGCAATGTGATGTTATAGTGGTCAGGGGCCAGATTCACGAAGGTACTTACGAATGTTTTTCTTCCTAGCGCCTTCGTGGCGGCTACACCGGTATTCAGGTAGCTACACTAAGAAGAAAAACCTTCGTAAGTTTGGTCCGTCAGCTAAGTGTGCTGGCGACCACTCGTAACTTTACGTAAACTGGATATAACTCAATTTTTTTCTACTACACAACACTGGGATCGATTTTAATATAAACAAAAGATTATTAGTTGGCGAATCTCGTGAAGAGGAGTCCTTCGTGTTAGTTATATACATTCATTCTCTGCTTGAAACTTGAAGTAAATATGAACAAATCCACAAGGGACGTGGCCGAGGATCCTCGTCACGGCCCTTGTGGATTTGTTCATTTGATGCATCACGTTAGTGTGATCTCTGTGTGTATTGAAGTAAATATGTCTTTTATGATAGTAGAATTAATTTTATAATAGCAAGATATTATACCAGTAGTTATTAAGTAAATAAACACTGGTGAACATGAAATATGACAGAAGGTGATGAGCCCTGCCTGATGGGAGCATTTATTATCATCAAGTTCACCTAGTAATAAGTTAGATGGGTATGTATAGCTAAGGTACACCCCCTATTTTTAATCTATTTTGTTTGATTTTATTTTGAAATTAAATCTGGGTGAGACATAAAATAAAAATATGCTACACAAATAATGTTAGGTTAGGGTAAAAACTTAAAAAACTTTTCTCATTGAATACTTAAACTTATAATTATGACTATATGAACTATTAAAAAAGAGAGAGGGAAGTAGGGGTTCAAGACCTCTTCCTGTTACACAATTTGGGTGTGTGGACCCAGTAATTATCAAAAGAGGGCACCATGCCGGGAAGGCTATGTAGCTGTAAGGCAGTGAGGTGAGGCAGCTACTTGTTTCAGGAATGCTTATTTACCTTATAAGCTGAGGCAGCCTACTTTATTTGAGGAATGCTAAGCTGATTCCTCTACATTTAACATGGAACAAATTTGTGTCCAAGACCTCTTCCTGTTACACAATTTGACTGTGTAATAATCAGTAAGTAATTATCAAAAGAAGGCACCAAGCTGGGAAGGCAATGTAGCACCATTGTGTGTAACAATAAACCTATTTTTTTTAACAAATAATGCACCTGTATGGTAAAACAAATCCTGTCAGCTGTAAAAATATTGATGCAGTTATTTAAATAAAAAATATAATGAAAGAAATATTACTGGATTATTTTTATCCTATCTTTTTGTACTATACAGTATATCCAAAGAAGTGAAAAATTGAGACATAATGCACAATTTAATGAATGATTCAAAAGAAATATGGCTATTACATGTCAAAATGAGACCTTAATGATCCATGGTTAACATGATTTAATAAGAATAATATTGGTAATAATACAAACTGTAATTTAAAATCTTTATTACTGATATTTTTGTATTAAAACGCTTAGGCATACACAGCAATGTGCTGCTACCCTATTCTATATGGAAGATTACACAGTGTAGATAAAAAAAAACTAGCTATAAGTTCACCTAGTACTCCCATCTCACAGGATGGTTAGGCATACATGGAATTAGGGGAGAAAATACCAGCTTCAATACAAAAAACAAATCAACTCTGACTAAACAACAACTTCACGATTTTCACAAGAGGTAAGCACTGAATCATGGAAACATTATATAACTACTCTTACCATTTTCTACAAGACTCTTCTCAAACAATGTATTTTTTAACATGCTTAGGTATACACAGCAATATGCTGCTTTCCTATTCTGTATGAAGGACCATATAGTCTATGCTCTGAAACTCTCCCTGAACAGATGTAAAAAGGACCCATTATCATCACACCAGAAATAAATATCTTTTTGATATCCCCAGAGTCAAACTTAATCTGTGTAAACACTCTATGCAAATAAAGGGACCTAGTCTAGTTAACTCACTCCCTAATGAATTGAAAAGCTGTCAAACTTTAGCCTCAATCAAAAACAAAACCAAAAAGTATCTAATTTCATCTTCATAGTTTCCTACACTGTGCTTTGAATTTGGTCTGTATATAGTGTTACCCAGTCTCCCAATCTTTATGTACTTAATCCAAACAACTCTACCATTGTGATCATTGCTGTCTTCTTTTCAGTGCTAGCAATATGCTGAATTGTGCCTTTTAATTTTTGTTAAACTACCATTCAAGCTGTCAATGCAATCAATCTGAGCTACTTATGTGCTTTAATATACCTACTAATTTCTCTCATCTTTTTTTCTTGCCATGTACCTGTTATCATTTTTATGAATTTTGCTAGTATTTACCTACTTAAAATTTTCTGTTAGATTAAGGACCTGCCCGAAACGCTGCGCGTACTAGTGGCTTAACAAGAATGTAATCACTATGCTATTTGTCCTCACAATCCCAATGTACCTTCTTGTATATATTAATATATAATAAATAATAATAATAATATAGCTAGTTTAGATCAAAAACCAGCTACAAGCCGGTTGAGATAGCTAAGCAAGTCCCAGCTGTGTCTGGGTACAAGTGACAGGATGAACAACCCAGCGGGTTTTCTTCCTATTAGGGAGTGTGTTGTACATGCTGCTATGGCGGTATGTCCACTCACAGGATGAGTGGCGCTGCCCAATACTGTCACTATGGCGGTGTGTCCACTCACAGGATGAGTGGCGCTGCCCAATACTGTCACTATGGCGGTGTGTTCACTCACAAGGTGAGTGGCGCTTCACTATGGCGGTGTGTCCAGTCACAGGGTGAGTGGCTCTGCCCAATACTGTCACTATGGCGAAGTGAGCACTCACGGGATGAGTGGCGCTGCCCAATACTGTCACTATGGCGGTGTGTTCACTCACAGGATGAGTAACGCTGCCCAATACTGTCACTATGGCGGTGTGTCCAGTCACAGGGTGAGTGGCGCTGCCCAATACTGTCACTATGGCGAAGTGACCACTCACGGGATGAGTGGCGCTGCCCAATACTGTCACTATGGCGGTGTGTTCACTCACAGGATGAGTAACGCTGCCCAATACTGTCACTATGGCGGTGTGTTCACTCACAAGGTGAGTAACGCTGCCCAATACTGTCACTATGGCGGTGTGTCCAGTCACAGGGTGAGTGGCGCTGCCCAATACTGTCACTATGGCGGTGTGTTCACTCACAAGGTGAGTAACGCTGCCCAATACTGTCACTATGGCGGTGTGTCCAGTCACAGGGTGAGTGGCGCTGCCCAATACTGTCACTATGGAGGTGTGTCCAGTCACAGGGTGAGTGGCGCTGCCCAATACTGTCACTATGGCGGTGTGTTCACTCACAAGGTGAGTAACGCTGCCCAATACTGTCACTATGGCGGTGTGTCCAGTCACAGGGTGAGTGGCGCTGCCCAATACTGTCACTATGGCGGTGTGTCCAGTCACAGGGTGAGTGGCGCTGCCCAATACTGTCACTATGGCGGTGTGTCCACTCACAGGATGAGTGGCGCTGCCCAATACTGTCACTATGGCGGTGTGTCCAGTCACAGGGTGAGTGGCGCTGCCCAATACTGTCACTATGGCGGTGTGTCCAGTCACAGGGTGAGTGACGCTGCCCAATACTGTCACTATGGCGGTGTGTCCAGTCACAGGATGAGTGACGCTGCCCAATACTGTCACTATGGCGGTGTGTCCAGTCACAGGATGAGTGGCGCTGCCCAATACTGTCACTATGGCGGTGTGTCCACTCACAGGATGAGTGGCGCTGCCCAATACTGTCACTATGGCGGTGTGTCCACTCACAGGATGAGTGGCTCTGCCCAATAAACTCGCCCCTCGGGGCAAAATTTAAAATTTAAAGGAAAGAGAGAGTAACTAACCCTGACTCAGCATGGCAAGCAATGTTCCAATTAAGATATTTGCAACAAGATGCCCCGTCAGCACTTCAAAGACTCTGTAGGTGGTAAAGGTCGCATGTGACCTGACCTCTCCCAGGTGAAGGCCTAGGAATAGGAGAGATGGGGGGAATTGGAGTAAGAGGTACATATGGGAGGATTTTCCTGGTTGTTACAACATTATGCATTCTGAGTATAAGTGCAGTTTTGTAATCAATTTAGATAGATGCTGACCTTCAAGATGAAGGCTTGGAGGGCTTTACTGCAGAGGTTGGGGTTGGTTAGTCTATTCTTGATACCAATTAAAGTATTGATTTCAATGATCGATCAATCGATCAGTGATCAAATATATGAGAGATACATCATTTTGCCAATTCTCAAATTTGCGTCATAGCTCCTTGAGGTTATCTTGAGATGATTTCGGGGCTTAGCGTCCCCGCGGCCCGGTCCTCGACCAGGCCTCCTTTTTGTTACACACACCCCAAGATGCAGCCCGTAACAGCTGTCTAACTCCCAGGTACCTATTTACTGCTAAGTAACAGGGGGCATCAGGGTGAAAGAAACTTTGCCCATTTGTTTCCGCCTTCACCGGGGATCGAACCCGGAACCTCAGGACTACGAATCCGAAGCGCTGTCCACTCAGCTGTCAATCCTCCATGGATGTGGGCCTAATAGCATGGATGGTAGCCTGCCACAGCCTTGAGAGCACGGAGCCTCTCTCTACACTGACGACCCAGTCTGCCCACAACATTGCGGTATACTGGAACCTCAAGACCAAGGTATTTGTATCTGGTTACACAGTCGAGCAGAGAGCCATCATGCAACTG
>NC_091192.1:245000-290000 GCF_040958095.1 Procambarus clarkii
CTTGAATCAATAATTGCAAATACAATTCGTCTCCATCTTGAAAAACATAAATTAATAAATGAGTCGCAACATGGTTTTACAAATGGCCGTTCATGTTTAACAAATTTGCTAACTTTTTATTCCAGCATAGTTGAGGCAGTTGATAGTGGTACGGATTGTGATGTTGTGTACCTTGACTTTAGCAAAGCTTTTGATACAGTGCCACATGAAAGACTAATTAAAAAAATAGAAGCTCATGGTATTGGGGGTGCTATATTAAGTTGGATTAGGGCATGGCTATTCCAAAGGAAACAGAGAGTTAGTATAAATGGGGTTAAGTCAGAGTGGAATAATGTTGTTAGTGGAGTACCTCAGGGCTATGTCCTGGGACCTCTGTTGTTTATAATATATATAAATGATTTAGATTCAGGTTTGAGTAGCAACATTTGCAAATTTGCCGATGATACGAAAATCGGTAGGGAAATTAATTCGGAGGAGGACTCACTATCACTTCAAGTTGATCTAGATAGGGTTTTGAAATGGTCAAAGGATTTGCACATGCAGTTTAATGCTGATAAATGTAAAGTTCTGAGGCTAGGTAATGATGATAGATTTACTTGATACGAGCTAGATGGTGTTGAGATTGCGAAAGGGATCTGGGAGTTATGATTAGTAAGAATTTAAAACAAAAGGATCAATGCATGAATGTTCGTAATAAGGCGAATAGGACACTGGGATTTATTATTCGAAGCGTTAGTAACAAGACACCTGGTATGGTTCTTAAGCTATATCTTGCTCTTGTTAGGCCCCATTTAGATTATGCAGTTCAGTTTTGGTCGCCGTATTATAGAATGGATACAAATTCACTTGAACGTGTCCAACGTAGGATGACTAAGTTAATTCCCCAAATTAGAAATCTTTCATATGAAGAAAGATTAACAAAGCTTAAGTTGCATTCACTGGAAAGGCGAAGAGTTAGGGGTGACAGGATAGAGGTTTACAAGTGGATGAATGGACATAACAGGGGGGATATTAATAGGGTATTAAAAATATCAACACAAGACAGAACACGAAACAATGTGTATAAATTGGATAAGTTTAGATTTAGGACAGACTTGGGTAAATACTGTTTCAGTAACAGGGTTGTTGATTTGTGGAACCAATTGCCACGTAACATGGTGGAGGTGGGGTCCCTCGATTGTTTCAAGCGCAGGTTGGACAAGTATATGAGTGGGATTGGGTGGTTATAGATAGGAGCTGCCTCGTATGGGCCAATAGGCCTTCTGCAGTTACCTTTGTTCTTATGTAACACCCATGACCCCCCCCCCCTTAGAGTTCTCACCCAGGGAAGCCTTCTAAAAGAGGTCCACCCAGATGACTTCTGGATCATCTTGTATGTTGATTAAAAATTCCTGGGTTAGTCTTAGTCAGCATAGTTTCAAGTATGTAATATTTCATGATACTCTTGTCAAACATTGTAATGGAATTAGACCCCAGATTCTTATGTGTAAAAATCCATGGATCTCCCCCTTTCAGCTAGGTCAGAGGTCAGTCACACATGTAATTAATAATTCCTCTCCTTGAAGAGTGAATGGTGAATGTCAAACAAACTTAATGGGAAAATGTCTTCAGTGTTTGTGCACATGTGGCCGTCCTCTTGCAACAGCAAATCTCCCCCCCCCCCTGCTTTTTTGTGTGTATACATGGTCCAGTAGGAGAGTTAGCGAGGGAGAGTGCTGGACACCAGGGACCAGAGTGGGTCTGTGAAGAACATCACACAGCCAGGGAGAGACAGAGTGAATCCACCGGAGGGAGAGACAGAGGTCTTAAGGTAAAGTGTGATCTCTGAGGGTTTTGTTCCATGTCTAAATTTCTTAACTATTGGCCAGTGTTAGAGTAGGATTTATAGTGGTGAATAGCATAATTTGTTCTCAATAAACTCGTGTTAAACTTTCCGTCTGTGTCAATTGTTGGAGCATCTTATCCTCTGGATATAGTTTGCTAACAACCGTCCCATAAGTAATGACAGTTAAAGAAATAAAGGACTCTCCAAGCCAAGCAATGTTTCTTGCCTCGTTGCTTGATATAGTTAATGGACAAGATGGTGGCAGCGTAGTTAATCCTGTGTAGCATTTCCTTGGAAGTGTACCTTTGGTTCCGGTTACTCAGTATTTATATAAGTATTCCTCATGCTACTCTCTACTCCCACTTACTCTCTCCTCCTGCTCCTTCCTATCCCTCCTCAGTATCCCCCTGTCTCCTCCTTCCTCTTCCTCGCCTTTCCTTATCCTACCTCCCCCTTCCCATGCGCCCCTCGTTTTCTGTTGCCCCACAGACGAGTTTCCCCTCCCCGTCCACGTTTTCTAAATCTTTCTATTCCTCCATCCTTTAGTCCTACCTTCCTTCCTCTATTTTACTTCTCACCACCAAATATAGTCTAGGATACAATAATACTTTAGTGTACAACTTTAGTAGTGTTATATTATTAGTGGTACTTTATAGTGGTGTTACAATGGGTATGGAGTCCACCACTGCCCACGGGATGGGTATGGAGTCCACCACGCCCAAGGGATGGGTATGGAGTCCACCACCGCCCAAGGGATGGGTATGGAGTCCACCACGCCCAAGGGATGTGTATGGAGTCCACCACTGCCCAAGGGATGGGTATGGAGTCCACCACGCCCAAGGGATGGGTATGGAGTCCACCACCGCCCAAGGGATGGGTATAGAGTCCACCACGCCCAAGGGATGGGTATGGAGTCCACCACCGCCCAAGGGATGGGTATGGAGTCCACCACGCCCAAGGGATGTGTATGGAGTCCACCACTGCCCAAGGGATGTGTATGGAGTCCACCACCGCCCAAGGGATGGGTATGGAATCCACCACCGCCCAAGGGATGTGTATGGAGTCCACCACTGCCCAAGGGATGGGTATGGAGTCCACCACGCCCAAGGGATGGGTATGGAGTCCACCACGCCCAAGGGATGTGTATGGAGTCCACCACTGCCCAAGGGATGGGTATGGAGTCCACCACCGCCCAAGGGATGTGTATGGAGTCCACCACGCCCAAGGGATGGGTATGGAGTCCACCACGCCCAAGGGATGTGTATGGAGTCCACCACCGCCCAAGGGATGTGTATGGAGTCCACCACCGCCCAAGGGATGTGTATGGAGTCCACCACGCCCAAGGGATGTGTATGGAGTCCACCACCGCCCAAGGGATGGGTATGGAGTCCACCACCGCCCAAGGGATGTGTATGGAGTCCACCACGCCCAAGGGATGGGTATGGAGTCCACCACGCCCAAGGGATGTGTATGGAGTCCACCACGCCCAAGGGATGGGTATGGAGTCCACCACGCCCAAGGGATGGGTATGGAGTCCACCACCGCCCAAGGGATGTGTATGGAGTCCACCACGCCCAAGGGATGGGTATGGAGTCCACCACCGCCCAAGGGATGTGTATGGAGTCCACCACCGCCCACGGGATGGGTATGGGGGTCTCCCACCGCCCACAGGATGGGTGTGGAGTCCACTGCCGCCCACAGGATGGGTATGGAGTCCACCACCGCCCAAGGGATGGGTATGGAGTCCACTACCGTCCACGGAATGGTATGGAGTCCACTACCGCCCACGGGATGGGTATGGGGGTCTCCCACCGCCCACAGGATGGGTGTGGAGTCCACTGCCGCCCACAGGATGGGTATGGAGTCCACTACCACCCACGGAATGGTATGAGTCCACTACCGCCCACTGGATGGGTATGGGGGTCTCCCACCGCCCACAGGATGGGTATGGAGTCCACTACCGCCCACGGAATGGTATGGAGTCCACTACCGCCCACAGGATGGGTATGGGGGTCCACCACCGCCCACAGGATGGATGTGGAGTCCACTGCCGCCCACAGGATGGGTATGGAGTCCTCCACCGCCCACGGGATGGGTACGGAGTCCACAACCGCCCACGGGATGGGTATGGTGTCCACCACCACCCAGGGGATGTGTATGGGGTCCACTATCGCCCACGGGATGGGTATGGTGTCCACCACCACCCAGGGGATGTGTATGGGGGTCCACCACTGCCTACGGGATGGGCATGGGGTCCATGGGTCCAGGTTTACTTGAGGACCTGTGTACAGGTTTACAGGTCTACTTGTAGACAGGTCAACCTGTGACCAAGTACACTTGTAAACAGGTCGTGCCCCACCGACAATCTGGTCCTCAACTACAGCGTAAACAATTCCATCCCCCAACTCCTTGAAGGATTTTGTCCCATTAATCTAAGTACTCTTGAGAGGAGTATATGAACGCTGCTCTGGGTCTGGACTGGGTAGGTCTGGGCTGAGGGATCACACGCTGACCTCTGAGTGGAGGTGAAGAAGAGAGCATGGAAGTGGAAATCACGGTAAGGGAGAAAAAGGAGAAGACAAGAGTCGCAAGACGGCATGAGGAAAGTATAAGGGGTGGAGAATTTTTACACCACCCTCGGCGTCCTCTTGCCCACCTACATTGCTGACTCATAAGAGCTGCTGGAACCTCTGATACGGCCAGCTCATGTGTGCCATGAGTGCTCATTAATTTAGATTGTTTTTACGAAAACTGATGACACACCAGCAAGCCTAGCTAGCTGTCGTTTGGTCTGTATAGAGAGACAGAGGGAACGAAACACAGCAGAAGGTGGATTGGAGAATAGGGAAGGAAGTGTCAACTGAACTGTTACAACCGGACATTTATAGCGAAGCGTAGCATTTATTCTGTGTTACTTACAGGAGGAAACAGGAGAAGCAAAAAATGGCATCACAGATCAGTCTGCTACCTCCACGAATTTCATCTGCTTGAGCAAACCCGTGAGCTCATGCCTGTAGAGAGGTTACCTCCCTGGGAGGATGCAGAATTATCCATGAATTCCATGCAGGATTATCATCAATGAAATGGTAACGAAAAAGTCCAACATGATACCATAAGAAATGAGGCTCAAGTATCTCGAGGAAATATATGAAGAAGCCAGAGATGAATTAGATCAAATCTACACTGACGGGTCGTCTAATCCTATCAAATTACCGGGCTGGTGCAACATACACTGTAATTAGGAATAATGCCTTTCAATGCAGAAATGAAATAAAAGCGCGTATTGAGAACTATGCCTCTTCAATGCAAGCAGAGCTGTCATTGTTATGGCGTTAAGATTCCTTGAACGAAACACTAATGGTGCAGTGATCTGCACTCATTCAAAAGCAGCACTACAAAGCCGAAGTAAAAATCAGGCAGAAAACCTTGCGATAGTTACTGAAATCAAGAGAGCTGTGAGGGTACTTACCAACCAGGGAAGAGTCGCCAAGTTTCTGTGGATCCCCTTCCATGTTGGAATATGTGGGAATGAACGAGCAGATGTGCTGGCTGCTGAAGGAGACCATAGTGAATACTTCATACCCCAAGACTCTTCTTCAAATTAGAGGTATTGTCAGGCAACGTCACTGTGACAAGGTAACTGAGGAAAGGAGGACAGAAGAACAAATCAGTGAATCTGTACGATGGTACAACATGGTTGTACCTGGCAATCCCAATCATTATGGTCGAAGAGGAGGAGGACGCGGGAGAGAATCAGTAATAGCGAGAATCCGTCTTGGATACAAATATCCATGGAGATTTGGAATGGAACAACAGTTGAGCAGTAGAGATGCAGAATCTGTGGTGAGAGTGACGGACACCGCCTAGATCACTGTCTAAAAGAATGTGAACACCTGAGGGACATTAGAAATATTGGAAGAATAATAAACCCCACATTGTTTGAGTTAGGAAAATACCATTTGTCAAACATAGGTATTGTTCTTAAAAGTTTCCCCCATTTTGCATCCGCAAGATAACGTAAGATTTTAAGGGTTGACGAATGTCAATCTTTTTGTTTAAGAAGCTGTTCACTTGAGACAGTTAAGCAAGTTTGAGCTGTGTCTGGGTGGGTACAAGTGACAGGATGAACAATGCAGCAGGTTTTCTTCCTATTAGGGTGTGCTGTACATGCTGGTATGTTCTCCACTAGGTGTCCTGTTCACGATATTTTACATGGGTTCCATAGAGCAGAGGGTCTTAGTTCACATGGACTTAAAACGTGCCATATACCGCAGGTATATTGGCGACATATTTATGCAGGTACCTGATGTCGCATGTTTGCAGCAGTTGAAGGAAGCATTCCAGCAAAATTCGGTGTTAAGTTTCACTTATGAGATGGGGAGTGATGGGAAGCTGCCCTTTCTAGATGTAAGAGTCGCGGAAGGGAATGGAGGCTTCCAAACTGCAGTCTACACTAAGGAAACGAATATAGGAATATGCCTTACTGATAATAATGACCGCCCGGATTTGTACAAGCGAGTGTTGTCAACTCCTACGTCGACCGGACTCTCACTCACAGCTCTGGTTGGAAGCTGGCTTTACTCTGTAGAGTAAGGGAGGTCCGAGTCAATAATAGCTTCTCTAACGGTTTTGTTGAAGACGTCAGTAAAAGAAAGGTGACACGCCAGCTGAAACATGGTGTATTCTACACTTTCACGAAGTTGATGCATGGTGTATTCTACAGTTTCACAAAGTTGACACATGGTGTATTTTACAGTTTCACAAAGTTGACACATTGTGTGTTTGACACTTTCACAAAGTTGACACACATGGTGTATTCTACACTTTCATAAAGTTGACACACGGTGTGTTCTACACTTTCACAAAGTTGACACACACATGGTGTATTCTACACTTTCACAATGTTGACATATGGTGTATTCAACACTTTCACAAAGTTGACATGATGAATTCTACACTACCCATGTGTCAACAACGTTGACACATAGGTATTCTACACTTTTACAAAGTTAACACATAGTGTATTCTACACTTTCACCATGTTAACACATGGTGTATTCGACACTTTCACAACATTGACACAGTGTATTCGACTTTTACAAAGTTGACTCACGGTATATTTGAAACTTTCACAAAGTTGACCCATGGTCAACCAATCGGCCGAGCGGACAGCATACTGGACTTGTGATCCTGTGGTCCTGGGGTCGATCCCGGGCGCCGGCGAGAAACAATGGGCAAAAGTTTCTTTCACCCTATGCCCCTGTTATCTAGCAGTAAAATAGGTACCTGGGTGTTAGTCAGCTGTCACGGGCTGCTTCCTGGGGGTGGAGGCCTGGTCGAGGACCGGGCCGCGGGAACACTAAAGCCCCGAAATCATCTCAAGATAACCTCAAGAAGATGGTGTACTCTAAACTTTCACAGAATGGAGGAATGGTATATTCTACACTTTCACAAAGTTGACGCACATGGTATATTCGACATTTGGGTTTTGAGAAAGCTGTCATTTATATCCCAGGCATTGTATATACAATGACTATCTCGCACAATGTACTCACAGCACGTCAACATGCCTCGTAAACACAGTGCTTCCACACACCCAGTAAGCTCGGTGCTTAGACACACCAACAACGACTTTCACACAAAAATCATGCTTCTCAAACTGAAACAAACAAAGACCTGTGGAAACGGACGATGCAACATGCAACAAGAGCGGTGTTGATGCACTAACAATGAGCGGCGCAGGTAAGCATCTTGAGCAGGACCACGACGGTCACAATGCTGCAGCAGCGAAAAAGCAAACAGTATTGGATGTAGAGGTTAGGGCGGCGTGTCAGTTGATGGGGGTGATAAGGTAGGGGGAGGGGTGGCGGAGAGATCCTCGCCCTGGTGGTGGTGGAGAGGTCCTCGCCCTGGGGATGGTGGTGGTGGTGGGAGGAGGTGGAGAGGTCCTCGCCCTGGTGGTGGTGGTGGTGGTGGGTGGTGGAGAGGTCCTTGCCCTGGTGGTGGTGGTGGTGGTGGGTGGTGGAGAGGTCCTTGCCCTGGTGGTGGTGGGTGGTGGAGAGGTCCTTGCCCTGGTGGTGGTGGTGGTGGTGGAGAGGTCCTCGCCCTGGTGGTGGTGGTGGTGGTGGTGGGTGGTGGAGAGGTCCTTGCCCTGGTGGTGGTGGTGGAGAGGTCCTCGCCCTGGTGGTGGTGGTGGTGGTGGAGAGGTCCTCGCCCTGGTGGTGGTGGTGGTGGAGAGGTCCTCGCCCTGGTGGTGGTGGTGGTGGAGAGGTCCTCGCCCTGGTGGTGGTGGTGGTGGAGAGGTCCTCGCCCTGGTGGTGGTGGTGGTGGAGAGGTCCTCGCCCTGGTGGTGGTGGAGAGGTCCTCGCCCTGGTGGTGGTGGTGGGAGGAGGTGGAGAGGTCCTCGCCCTGGTGGTGGTGGTGGGTGGTGGAGAGGTCCTCGCCCTGGTGGTGGTGGTGGAGAGGTCCTCTTGCATCTGGACTATTCCCCACATACTTCAAGAATGCCACAATAAGATTAATCACCAAGCCAGGTAATCCCGTAGCCTGGTGGATAGCGCGCAGGACTCTTAATTCTGTGGCGCGCGTTCGATTCCCGCACGAGGCAGAAACAAATGGGCAAAAGTTTCTTTCACCTTGAATGCCCCTGTTACCTAGCAGTAAATAGGTACCTGGGAGTTTGTCAGCTGTCACGGGCTGCTTCCTGGGGGTGGAGGCCTGGTCGAGGACCGGGCCGCGGGGACACTAAAGCCCCTGAAATCATCTCAAGATAACATCAAGATAACCGAATCCCCCACCTCCCATCCAACCCAAACTGAAAACTACAGGCCAATTTCCCTCCTCGAAGTACCAGGTAAAATATTCGAAAAGAATATCAATCAGAGACTTGTGAAGTAGATGGAAGAAGAAGGGAAGTATAACATCAGGCAGCATGGGTTTAGAAACCTCAGAGGGGCCCATACAGCTATAGCCCAGGACCTAGATTCAGGAAGCTCCATGTATTTCTTCGTAAGTAGGTTTGCTACGAAGGTTCCTAAGTGTGCCCTAAGAAGATGCTTAGGTGCAACTCACGTAGGTCCACTTAGGAAGATATTTGGGTTCTGGCTCTGGTTCACCTGCGTGGCGATAGAGGTCACTACTGTGTTTCGTTTGGCCAATCAGAGAGCAGCAACATTCTTCATATTGAAGATTTAGCGCTGGCTTATCGGAGCTCTACTGCCTCCTATTTACGTCGAATTTTCTTATAAAATTAGTATATTTCGAAGTAAAACTGTTTTTTCAACTTTTACAGCCAGCACCGACATTGTAGTAAACATATATGTTACATTTGTTGTTTACCTACGTAATTCTAAGAGATACTGTGTAGCTGTCCTTGTTGCTCGGAAGATGCGCTGACAATCATTGTATATATTTACTGAATTTACCCAAGGGCCACTAACTATCTAGTGGCCTCGACGAGGACAGAGAGCCGGCGGTTTGTTAAAGGGCCCGCCAATTGTCTTAATGATATTTTTTAGCTGGAATTTGGCATTTACAGCTTCAGCGGGTAGGCAGTTCCATGGGTTTATGACCCTCTTGGTGGAAAAAAACATCTATTTTCAGTCCTACTTAAGAGAACATACTCTCCAACACTATATCTGTGATTGCCCTGTTATCAGTGACTTCATACCAAATGGTATGAGGTACTTTGAGCTCTGCAATTACTTCATACACTCAGGAATATTGGAAGATATTCTTGTGCTGCACTCAGATTTTGCTTGTGAAGGCTAATAGATCAGCATTAAGTATTTTGTTCTCTCCTAATTCCATGTATGACTGGCCATCCTGTGAGGTGAGGATGTTGGGATGAGCTTGTAGCTGGTTTTTTATCTACACTGTGTGGTCCTTCATACAGAATAGGGAAGCAGCACATTGCTGTGTATACCTAAACATGTTAAAAAATACATTGTTTGAGAGGAGTCTTGTAGAAAATGGTAAGAGTAATTATAATATAATGTTTCCATGATTCAGTGCTTACCTCTTGTGAAAATCGCGAAGAGTTGTTTGGTCAGAGTTGATTTGTTTTTTGTATTGAGGCTGGTATTTTCTAAATTGATTCCATGTATGTCTAACCATCCTGTGAGATGGGAGTATTAGATAAACTTATAGCTAGTTTTTTATCTACACCGTGTAATATTCCATATAGAATAGGGTAGCAGCACATTCCTGTGTATACCTAATCTTCTTAATAAAAAAATCAGTAATAAAGATTTTAAATTATAGTTTGTATTATTACAAATACAGTACTGTATTATCCTTATTAAATCATGTTGACCATGGATCATTAAGATCTCATGTTGATATGTAATAGTCATATTTCTTTTGAACTGCTAATCCATGCTAATCATTCATTAAATTGTGCATTATGTCTCAATTTTTCACTTCCTTGGATATACTGTACAGTACAAAAAGATAGAATAAAAATAAACCAGTAATATTTCTTTCATTATATTTTTTATTTAAATAACTGCATCAATATTTTTACAGCTGACAGGATTTGTTTTAACATACAGGTGCATTATTTGTTAAAAAAAAAAAATTGGTTTATTGTTACACACAATGGTGCTATATAGCCTTCCCAGCTTGGTGCCTTCTTTTAATACTTACTGATTAAAAAATAAATAATAAATACATTTTATTCAGAAAAAGTACATACAGTTGATTTACAAACATAATGTTGGATTTATAGACAGAGCTAGTACATACAATACCTAAAGCCACTAATACTCATAGCATTTCGGGTAAGGTGTAGGGGAAAAAACACTTAGACTAAAACTTAATAGTAATCGGGATTAGGTATAAATTAGTGTTGAAAGAAGAAATAAAAAATACAAAAAGGGGAGTTAACAGCATAAATCAGCAATTGCACATGTTGGTGAACAGCGTTGTTTAAAAAATAGCAAGACATGGTTTGACATTTAGGAGGTAACTTAGGTTACATGGAGTTAATTAGGCAGTACTTGGTTTAACTCTTAAACTGGTTGAGAGAGGTACAGCCTTTGACATGATTCGGGAGGTCATTCCACATTCTAGGGTCCCTTGATTTATAGAGCACTTCTAGTTTGGTTACACACAGCCAAATTGTGTAACAGGAAGAGGTCTTGGACACAAATTTGTTCCATGCTAAATGTAGAGGAATCAGCTGAGTATTCCTCAAATAAAATAAGTTGCCTCAGCTTATAAGGTAAATAAAATAAGCATTTCTCAAATATGTAGCTGCCTCACCTCACTGCCTTACTGCTAAATAGCCTTCCCGGCATGGTGCCTTCTTTTGATAATTACTTGTTCCACACCCAAATTGTATAACAGGAAGAGGTTTTGGACCCCTACTTCCCTCTCTCTTTTTTAATAGTCTATATAGTCATAATTATAGCTTTAAGTATTCAATGAATAAAGTTTTTGACATTTTTACCCTTCTCCTTACCTGGTTGATGGGGTTCTGGGAGTTCTTCTACTCCCCAAGCCCGGCCCGAGGCCAGGCTTGACTTGTGAGAGTTTGGTCCACCAGGCTGTTGCTTGGAGCGGCCCGCAGGCCCACATACCCACCACAGCCCGGTTGGTCCGGCACTCCTTGGAGGAATAAATCTAGTTTCCTCTTGAAAATGTCCACGGTTATTCCGGCAATATTTCTTATGCTTGCTGGGAGGACGTTGAACACCCGCGGACCTCTGATGTTTATACAGTGTTCTCTGATTGTGCCTACGGCACCTCTGCTCTTCACTGGTTCTATTCTACATTTTCTTCCATATCGTTTACTCCAGTACGTTGTTATTTTACTGTGTAGATTTGGTACTTGGCCCTCCAGTATCTTCCAGGTGTATATTATTTGATATCTCTCTCGTCTTCTTTCTAGTGAGTACATTTGGAGGGCTTTGAGACGATCCCAATAATTTAGGTGCTTTATTGCGTCTATGCGTGCCGTATATGTTCTCTGTATTCCCTCTATTTCAGCAATCTCTCCTGCTCTGAAGGGGGAAGTGAGTACTGAGCAGTACTCAAGACGGGACAACACAAGTGACTTGAAGAGTACAACCATTGTGATGGGATCCCTGGATTTGAAAGTTCTCGTAATCCATCCTATCATTTTTCTGGCTGTCGCAATATTTGCTTGGTTATGCTCCTTAAACGTTAGGTCGTCAGACATTATTATTCCCAAATCCTTTACATGCTGTTTTCCTACTATGGGTACATTTGATTGTGTTTTGTACTCTGTATTATGTTTAAGGTCCTCATTTTTACCGTACCTGAGTACCTGGAATTTATCACTGTTAAACATCATGTTATTTTCTGATGCCCAGTCGAAAACTTTATTAATATCAGCTTGAAGTTTTTCAATGTCCTCAGCCGAGGTAATTTTCATACTGATTTTTGTGTCATCTGCAAAGGATGATACAAAGCTGTGACTTGTATTTTTACCTAAAATGTGTTAGTACCTAACATCATTTGTGCAGCATATTTTTATTTTGTCACACCCAGATTTAATTTCAAAATAAAACCAAATCTAAATAAATTAGAAATGGGTATGTATAGCTAAGGTACACCCTTACTACTAGGTGAACAGGGGCATTTGGTGATAGTAAATGATCCCATCAGGCAGGGCCCATCACCTTCTCTCATATTTCATGTTCACCAGTGTTTATTTACTTAATAACTACGGGTATAATATCTTACTATTATAAAACTAATTCTACTATCATAAAAAGACATTTCCTTTAAGTTTCAAGCAGAGAATGCATATATAACTAACACGAAGGACTCCTCTTCACTAGATTCAATTTTTATAATCTTTTGTTTATGTTGTTGTTGTTGTTGTTGTTGTTGAGTTAGGGGCGACGACGATCCTGGGATCGGATGCGCCCCGGCGTACCCGTGAAGGGTGAATCGCAAAGTCAGGAAAGGCGAAATGCCAAGCCAAAACGCAAGACGAGTGACGCCAAGCACTAGAAACTAATATGCCACACGGCAAAGCTACGCACAAAGGAAGAGGCAGAAGCACATAATAGAACAGGGCAAACAAACAGCCAGAAGGGCACACAGCATGTCAGAGCAAATACACAAGAAATCAGAGCACATACTTGCCCGGGAACTTGGCCCGCGGGAATCTTACATTGAACGCCTCCCAGAGAACCCATTGCCACGGGTCTCGTCCATCCACCGGGGACGCCATAACATCCGGAACCGGGGCAACAAACGCCCGCAAACTGGGGACCTAGATGGCAGAACTCATGAGGCGAGAAGTCGCCACTCGCCCCCACAGGAACACAGGAAGGGAACTTGCCCCCCACGAAAGCACTCCGGTCCGTCAGACAGCAGTAACTCGGCAATCTGCGACCAGTGACCCGGTGGCATCACAGACGCCGGCAACACGTCCCCCAGGGCCCCAACGCGCACCCGCACCACAGGGGTACTCACGGCCCCGGGCACACCACCAGACGACAGCAGGGAACCCGGACGGCGCGCATCCTTCCGTAACGTCACCACCAGGCCACGCCCAGCACCAGAGTCCACACCATCCCTGGCAGCGGAAGCCACCACCCCCCACTGTGGAGAGTCCCCCGGTGGAGAAAGAACCGAAGGCACGTCCGAGACACAGGCACCAGCACCGGCAGGCACATGGACCTCCGCCACCACGAACCGCGGAGACATCGACGCATCCGTATCTACACTGTCAACATCCGAAGCCCCACAGTCACTGAAGTCACCAGCGTCGGCCCAGGAAGAAGACGAACGCCGGGAACGTTTGGGCACCGGCCGGATATCGTCAGAGCCGGTAAGTGACCCAGAAACACGGGTACCACGAGCCGATGGAACCGACGCCAGGACGGCAGCAGCCTCAACCACAGGGGGAACCGGGTCACACACAGCAGGAGGCTCCGCAGCCACCCCAGCACCAAGCACATCCGGGACCCGAGTCACGGACACAGGGCCAGGCGCAGCATCAGAAGACGAGGGAGAAGACAGCGACGTCACACAGGGAGCTCCAGGAAGGCCCATGGGAGCAGCTGGGACAGCGACAGGATCAGGCAGACCAACCGACGGTACCTCAAGAACAGGAGGAGGGACGGCAACAACCGGAGGAACGGCAGGCGCCGCCGGGAAAGCTGCAGCAGCGAACGGGACACTCACCTCCTCACCCCCATAGTCCTCCTCCAGAGGGAGCGGCGGGAAATCCTCCTCATGGAACAAGTTCACAGGAGCGACTGGATCAGCAGTACACCCGGCAGCCTGATGCCCCAACAAGCCACACCGGAAGCAAGTACGGGGTTGCCGGGCATAAAACACACTGCACGTAGTACCCCCAACAGCCGGACAGAGCACGGTATGTCCTGACCTCAGTCGCATCCCGAGGGTCCGAATGTTGGTCTTCACACCCGAATACGTGCCAGACAACAGGGAGTTCATCCGCACACTGACGACAAAGCCGTACCTCTGGAAGAATCGCCGGAGGAGAGTCTCAGAAAATTCCATGGGGGTGCCATGAACACTGACATACGTCACAGCACCACTACGGTATGAAATGGTCACAGACCCGGTGCCGTCCTGTAACTGCAAAGTACGTCCCTCGTACCTCCATAAGAAAGCACGGTACACCGCTTCACCCACAAACTCGATAACAACACGGTGAGCAGTTACCAGCTCAATGCCATATACGTCCCCAACCGGGACACAAAGCATGTCACTCAACACCACGTCCACCAGCGGGTAACCAGCACGGCCAGTAAACTCCAAACCGATGGAGTTTAACCGCACGACAGCGGGAATAGGGCCGCCCATCGCAAAACACGCCACGTCTCCACCACCAGGAACAGCAGGGAGGGTAAACACCCCCACACCCCCTGCCGGCGAAAACGGCAACGACCACAAACTGCCGGAGCGGACAAGCGACACGTCCTCATTCCATCTTTTGTTTATGTTCCAAAATCTTAAAATCAATCCCAGTGTTAAGTAGTAGAGAAAAATTGAGTTATATCCAGTTTACGTAAAGCTACGAGTGGTCGAAACCACACTTACGAACGTTTTTCCACTTATTGTAGCTACCTGAATACCGACGTAGCCGCTACGAAGGCGCTAAGAACGAAAACATTCGTAGTTAAGAAGAAAAACCTTCGTAAGTACCTTCCTGAATCTGGCCCCTGATCTACGAGCATATAGCCAACGCAGTGTCGAAAAAAGATCAGTGTAATATAGTGATTAGAGACGTTTCGAAAGCCTTCGACAAAGTGTGGCACACAGGCTTAAAATATAAGATATCTGAACTAGTGCTTCCCGAGAGATTTACTGCTATTCTCTGCAGCTTTATAGACAACAGAACTGCTTGGCTTAATATCGGCAGCTACTTGGGTGACGTAATAGAACTGAAAAGTGGAGTACCACAAAGGAAGCTGCCTCTCCCCCACTTCTATTCAACATATATACAGCTGACCTACCCCAACCCCCAACATGGAGAATACACCACATACGCTGACGATGTCACCCAAATAATTTGCCAACCGGGACCATCAAAGTCGCTACTAGCCGACAAGACCAAGGTAGCAATTGAACTCATAAACAACTTTGAGAAGCAATGGAAAATTAGCACCAACAAACAAAAGTTTCAGATAATACACATTGCTAAAAGAAACCCGGACCCCATCATCCTTGACAACCATCCGATCCAATATGCGGAGGTAGGCAGAATACTGGGCCTTATGATAAATAGAACAGGGATACAAATTATTAAGAGATTCCGAAGCCTCAGTACTAACATTCAGATCCACCTATATAAGGCTCTAGTTCGGCCGCATCTAGAGTATACCCCAGTACCACTACACACCATAAAGAAAACTAACATGCAGAAACTGCAAGCAGTACAAAATAAGGCGCTAAGGAGAGCAGCAAAACACCGTCCACCATATGATCAGACAATCCAGGAGCTCCATGAACTCCTGAACATACAGCCACTAAACATCAGACTGCAGAACCAAGCCATCAGGGTGTGGAACACCATCGAAATGTTAGAGGACCCAATGTTAGAAAGATTGCTCCAAGATGAGACGCCCCGCTCCCATAGCTGGTGGCCCAAGATGACATGCCCCACTCCCGCAGCTGGTGGCCCAAGATGAGACGCCCCGCTCCCACAGCTGGTGGCCCAAGATGAGACGCCCCGCTCCCACAGCTGGTGGCCCAAGATGAGACGCCCCGCTCCCACAGCTGGTGGCCCAAGATGAGACGCCCCGCTCCCACAGCTGGTGGCCCAAGATGAGACGCCCCACTCCCACAGCTGGTGGCCCAAGATGACATGCCCCACTCCCACAGCTGGTGGCCCAAGATGAGACGCCCCGCTCCCACAGCTGGTGGCCCAAGATGAGACGCCCCACTCCCACAGCTGGTGGCCCAAGATATGAATGCTACACAGTATTCATCTATGGACATCCATATATGGTGAAACACATGTGAAGGACTTCTCAAACACTCACAGCTCCCTGACAAGAGGGAGCCAGCTTAGCTTAGCTGCCAACACCCACACATCGTGTCAGCAAGGCGGATAGCCCGCCTGCTTTCATACCACTGTATTTCCTACTTCTATACTTCCCTTCACCTATGCCTCTCCCTCCTCTTTACTACCCCCCCCCCCCTCACAAAAAAAAAGGTGGTGGTGGTGGGGGGAAGTGGAGAGGTCCTCGCCCTGGTGATGGGTGGATGAGAGGTCCTCGCCCTGGTAGTGGTGGTGAGGTCCTCGCCCTGGTGGTGGGGAGTGGGTGGTGGAGAGGTCCTCGCCCTGGTGGTGGGGGTGGGTGGTGGAGAGGTCCTCGCCCTGGTGGTGGTGGTGGGTGGTGGAGAGGTCCTCGCCCTGGTGGTGGGGGTGGGTGGTGGAGAGGTCCTCGACCTGGTGGTGGGTGGTGGAGAGGTCCTCGCCCTGGTGGTGGGAGGTGGAGAGGTCCTCGCCCTGGTGGTGGTGATGGTGGTGGAGAGGTCCTCGCCCTGGTGGTGGAGAGGTCCTCGCCCTGGTGGTGGGAGGTGGAGAGGTCCTCGCCCTGGTGGTGGTGATGGTGGTGGAGAGGTCCTCGCCCTGGTGGTGGTGATGGTGGAGAGGTCCTCGCCCTGGTGGTGGTGGGTGGTGGAGAGGTCCTCGCACTGGTGGTGGTGGGTGGTGGAGAGGTCCCCGCCCTGGTGGTGGTGGTGGTGGTGGTGGGTGGTGGAGAGGTCCTCGCCCTGGTGGTGGTGGTGGTGGTGGGTGGTGGAGAGGTCCTCGCCCTGGTGGTGGTGGTGGGTGGTGGAGAGGTCCTCGCCCTGGTGGTGGTGGTGGTGGTGGGTGGTGGAGAGGTCCTCGCCCTGGTGGTTATGGTGGTGGTGGTGGAGAGGTCCTCGCCCTGGTGGTGGTGGTGGTGGTGGTGGAGAGGTCCTCGCCCTGGTGGTGGTGGTGGTGGTGGCGGGTGGTGGTGGTGGAAAGGTCCTCGCCCTGGTGGTGGTGGGTGGTGGTGGAGAGGTTCTCGCCCTGGTGGTGGTGGTGGTGGTGGGTGGTGGTGGAGAGGTCCTCGCCCTGGTGGTGGTGGTGGTGGGTGGTGGAGAGGTCCTCGCCCTGGTGGTGGTGGTGGTGGTGGGTGGTGGTGGTGGTGGTGGTGGTGGTGGGTGGTGGTGGAGAGGTCCTCGCCCTGGTATTGGTGGTGGTGGTGGTGGAGAGGTCCTCGCCCTGGTGGTGGTGGTGGTGGTGGAGAGGTCCTCGCCCTGGTGGTGGTGGTGGCGGGGGGGGGAGGGGAGGTAGGGAGGTGGGGGGGTGTTGCCTGGGGAGCGGAGAAGGGGGCGCGGCTGGGGAGGGGGCGATGGTCCTGGTGGCCAGCGTTGTCATGGTGACCGCACTCCACCACTGCTCACCTTGTGTCCTCCTCTCCGTACCCGCACTCACACACTACCAGCCCACACACACACTACCAGCCCACACACACACTACCAGCCCACACACACACACTACCAGTCCCCACACACACTACCAGCCCCCACACACACTACCAGCCCCCACACACACACTACCAGTCCCCACACATACACTACCAGTCCACACACACACACTACCAGTCCCCACACACACACTACCAGCCCCCCACACACACTACCAGCCCCCCCACACACACTACCAGCCCCCACACACACTACCAGCCCCCACACACACTACCAGCCCCCCACACACACACTACCAGTCCCCACACACACACACTACCAGTCCCCACACACACACTACCAGTCCCCACACACACACACGACCAGTCCCCACACACACACACTACCAGTCCCCACACACACACACTACCAGTCCCCACACACACTACCAGCCCCCACACACACTACCAGCCCCCCCCACACACACTACCAGTCCACACACACACACTACCAAGCCCCCCCACACACACTACCAGCCCCCCCACACACACACTACCAGCCCCCACACACACACACTACCAGTCCCCAAACACACTACCAGCCCCCACACACACTACCAGCCCCCCACACACACACTACCAGTCCACACACACACACTACCAAGCCCCCCCACACACACTACCAGCCCCCACACACACACTACCAGCCCCCACACACACACACTACCAGCCCCCACACACACTACCACCAGCTCCCACACACACACTACCAGCCCCTCCACACACACTACCAGCCCCTACACACACACTACCAGTCCACACACACACACTACCAAGCCCCCACACACACACTACCAGCCCCCCCACACACACTACCAGCCCCCACACACACACTACCAGCCCCCACACACACTACCACCAGCCCCCACACACACACTACCAGCCCCTCCACACACACTACCAGCCCCTACACACACACTACCAGCCCCCCCACACACACTACCAGCCCCCCCACACACACTACCAGCCCCCACACACATACTACCAGCCCCCACACACACACTACCAGCCCCTACACACACACTACCAGCCCCCCACACACACACTACCAGCCCCCCCACACACACTACCAGCCCCCCCACACACACTACCAGCCCACACACACACACTACCAGCCCCCACACACACACTACCAGCCCACATACACACACACACACTACCAGCCCCCACACACACACTACCAGCCCACACACACACACACACACTACCAGCCCCCGCACACACACTACCAACCCACACTCACACAGACACTACCAGCCCCCCCACACACACTACCAGCCCCCACACACACACTACCTGCCCACACACACACACACACACACACTACCAGCCCCCCCACACACACTACCAGCCCCCACACACACACTACCCGCCCCTACACACACACTACCAGCCCCCACACACACACTACCAGCCCCCCCCACACACTACCAGCCCCCCCACACACACTACCAGCCCCCCACACACACTACCAGCCCCCCCACACACACTACCAGCCCCCCCACACACAGTACCAGCCCCCACACACATACTACCAGCCCCACGCACACACACTACCAGCTCCCACACACACGCTACCAGCCCCCCCACACACACTACCAGCCCCCACACACACATTACCAGCCCCCACACACACACTACCAGCCCCCACACACACACACACTACCAGTCCCCACACACACACACTACCAGCCCACACACACACACACTACCAGTCCCCACACACACACACTACCAGCCCCCACACACACACACTACCAGTCCCCACACACACTACCAGCCCCCACACACACTACCAGCCCCCCACACACACACTACCAGTCCACACACACACACTACCAAGCCCCCCCACACACACTACCAGCCCCCCCACACACACTACCAGCCCCCACACACACACACTACCAGCCCCCACACACACTACCACCAGCCCCCACACACACACTACCAGCCCCTCCACACACACTACCAGCCCCTACACACACACTACCAGTCCACACACACATACTACCAAGCCCCCCACACACACTACCAGCCCCCACACACACACTACCAGCCCCCACACACACTACCACCAGCCCCCACACACACACTACCAGCCCCTCCACACACACTACCAGCCCCTACACACACACTACCAGCCCCCCCACACACACTACCAGCCCCCCCACACACACTACCAGCCCCCACACACATACTACCAGCCCCCACACACACACTACCAGCCCCTACACACACACTACCAGCCCCCCACACACACACTACCAGCCCCCCCACACACACTACCAGCCCCCCCACACACACTACCAGCCCACACACACACACTACCAGCCCCCACACACACACTACCAGCCCACATACACACACACACACTACCAGCCCCCACACACACACTACCAGCCCACACACACACACACACACTACCAGCCCCCCCACACACACTACCAGCCCCCCCACACACAGTACCAGCCCCCACACACATACTACCAGCCCCACGCACACACACTACCAGCTCCCACATACACACACACACACTACCAGCCCCCCCACACACACTACCAGCCCCCCACACACACTACCAGCCCCCCCACACACACTACCAGCCCCCCCACACACAGTACCAGCCCCCACACACATACTACCAGCCCCCACACACACACTACCAGCCCCCCACACACAGTACCAGCCCCCACACACACACTACCAGCCCCCCCACACACAGTACCAGCCCACACACACACACATACTACCAGCCCCACGCACACACACTACCAGCTCCCACACACACACTACCAGCCCCCCCACACACACCTACCAGCCCCCACACACACATTACCAGCCCCCACACACACACTACCAGCCCCCCCACACACACACACTACCAGTTCCCACACACACACACTACCAGCCCACACACACACACACTACCAGTCCCCACACACACACACTACCAGTCCCCACACACACACACTACCAGTCCCCACACACACTACCAGCCCCCACACTTACTACCAGCCCCCCACACACACACTACCAGTCCACACACACACACTACCAAGCCCCCCCACACACACTACCAGCCCCCCCACACACACTACCAGCCCCCACACACACACACTACCAGCCCCCACACACACTACCACCAGCCCCCACACACACACTACCAGCCCCTCCACACACACTACCAGCCCCTACACACACACTACCAGTCCACACACACACACTACCAAGCCCCCACACACACACTACCAGCCCCCCCCCACACAATACCAGCCCCCACACACACACTACCAGCCCCCACACACACTACCACCAGCCCCCACACACACACTACCAGCCCCTCCA
Organism: Procambarus clarkii; assembly: GCF_040958095.1. Lineage (NCBI taxonomy): Eukaryota > Metazoa > Arthropoda > Malacostraca > Decapoda > Cambaridae > Procambarus > Procambarus clarkii. The sequence goes on from NC_091192.1 coordinate 266,124, forward strand.
CACACACTACCAGCCCCTACACACACACTACCAGCCCCCCCACACACACTACCAGCCCCCACACACACACTACCAGCCGCCACACACACACTACCAGCCCCCACACACATACTACCAGCCCCCACACACACACTACCAGCCCCTACACACACACTACCAGCCCCTACACACACACTACCAGCCCCCCCACACACACTACCAGCCCCCCCACACACACTACCAGCCCCCACACACATACTACCAGCCCCCACACACACACTACCAGCCCCTACACACACACTACCAGCCCCCCACACACACACTACCAGCCCCCCCACACACACTACCAGCCCCCACACACATACTACCAGCCCCCACACACACACTACCAGCCCCTACACACACACTACCAGCCCCCCACACACACACTACCAGCCCCCCCACACACACTACCAGCCCCCCCACACACACTACCAGCCCACACACACACACTACCAGCCCCCACACACACACTACCAGCCCACACACACACACACTACCAGCCGCCCCCCCACACACACACTACCAGCCCACACACACACACACACACACACACTACCAGCCCCCCCCACACACACACTACCAGCCCACACACACACACACACACTACCAGCCCCCCCCCCACACACACAAACACTACCAGCCCACACACACACACACACACACACACTACCAGCCCCCCCCCACACACACTACCAGCCCCCCCACACACACTACCAGCCCCCACACACGCACTACCAGCCCCCACACACACACTACCAGCCCCCACACACACACTACCAGCCCCCCCCCACACACTACAAGCCCCCACACACACACTACCAGCCCCCACACACACACTACCAGTCCCCACACACACACTACCAGCCCCTACACACACACACTACCAGCCTCCACACACACACTACCAGCCCCCGCACGCACACTACCAGCCCCCACACACACACTACCAGCCCCCACACACACACTACCAGCCCCCCCACACACACTACCAGCCCCCCACACACACTACCAGCCCCCCACACACACTACCAGCCCCCACACACACACTACCAGCCCCCCCACACACACTACCAGCCCCCACACACACACTACCAGCCCCCACACACACACTACCAGCCCCCACACACACACTGCCAGCCCCCACACACACTACCAGCCCCCACACACACACTACCAGCCCCCCCCCCACACACACACACACTACCAGCCCACACACACTACCAGCCCCCACACACACTACCAGCCCACATACACACACACACACACACACACACACACACACACACACACACACACACACACACACACACACACACACACACACACACACACACACACACATACACACACACACACACACTACCAGCCCACACACACACACACACACTACCAGCCCCCACACATACACACTACCAGCCCCCACACACACACTACCAGCCCACACACACACACACTACCAGCCCACACAAACACACTACCAGCCCCCACACACACACTACCAGCCCCCCCCCCACACACACACTACCAGCCCCACACACACACTACCAGCCCACACACACACACACACTACCAGCCCCCCCCCCACACACTACCAGCCCCCCCCCACACACTACCAGCCCACACACACACTACCAGCCCACACACACACACAGACTACCAGCCCCCACACACACACTACCAGCCCCACACACACACTACCAGCCCACACACACACACACACTACCAGCCCACACACACACACACACACACTACCAGCCCACACACACACACACACACACACACACACACACACACACACACACACACACTACCAGCCCACACACACACACTACCAGCCCTCACACACACACTACCAGCCCCCCACACACACACACACTACCAGCCCTCACACACACACTACCAGCCCCCACACACACACACACTACCAGCCCACACACACACACTACCAGCTCACACACACACTACCAGCCCCCCCCCACACACACACACACACTACCAGCCCACACACACACACTACCAGCCCACACACACACACACACACACACACACTACCAGCCCACACACACACACTACCAGCCCACACACACACACACACACACACACACACACACACACACACACACACACACACACACACACACACACACACACTACCAGCCCACACACACACACTACCAGCCCACACACACACACTACCAGCCCACACACACACACTACCAGCCCCACACACACACTACCAGCCCCCACACACACACACTACCAGCCCCCACACACACACACACTACCAGCCCCACACACACACTACCAGCCCACACACACACACACACACTACCAGCCCACACACACACACACACACTACCAGCCCCCCCCACACACACTACCAGCCCACACACACACACTACCAGCCCCCCCCCCACACACACACACACTACCAGCCCACACACACACACTACCAGCCCACACACACACACACACACACACACACACACACACTACCAGCCCACACACACACACACACACTACCAGCCCCCGCACACACACTACCAGCCCACACTCACACAGACACTACCAGCCCCCCACACACACACTACCAGCCCCCACACACACACTACCTGCCCACACACACACACACACACTACCAGCCCCCCCACACACACTACCAGCCCCCACACACACACTACCCGCCCCTACACACACACTACCAGCCCCCACACACACACTACCAGCCCCCCCACACACACTACCAGCCCCCCCACACACACTACCAGCCCCCCACACACACTACCAGCCCCCACACACACACTACCAGCCCCCCCACACACACTACCAGCCCCCACACACACACTACCAGCCCCCCCACACACTACCAGCCCCCACACACACATTACCAGCCCCCACACACACACTACCAGCCCCCACACACACACACACTACTAGCCCCCCCACACACTACCAGCCCCCCGCACACACACTACCAGCCCCCCACACACACTACCATCCCCCCCACACACACACACTACCAGCCCCCACACACACTACCAGCCCTCACACACACACTACCAGCCCCCCCCCCACACACACACACACTACGAGCCCACACACACACACACACTACCAGCCCCCACACACACAATACCAGCCCCCCCACACGCACACACTAAGTCATATTGAAATGCAAGGAGGCTGAAGAGAGATTTATTCCAACAATAAAGGAAAAAAGCAGGAGGGAATATAATAACCCATGGTTTAATAGACAGTGTCAGGAAGCAAAGGTGAGAAGCAGGAGGGAGTGGAGGAAGTACAGAAGACAAAGGACAGAGGACAACAGGATTAGATGTAACAGAGCTAGGAATGATTACATTAACATAAGACGAGTGTTGGAAAGAAATTATGAGAATGATATTGCAGTCAAAGCGAAAAAGCAACCTAAATTACTACATAGCCATATAAGAAGGAAGATGTCGGTAAATGACCAAGTGACAAGACTGAGGAAAACAGAAGGGGCATATACAAAAAGCGACCAGGAAATCTGCGAGGTACTGAATTCAAGTTTCCATGGAGTGTCCACAACCGAGCCTGAGTAGCTCCCATTGTTAGAAGCGATTGCCCAAGATGAAAGACTATCCGATATAGAGGTGACAGCAGAGGAGGTAATGAAACAGTTGACAAAACTGGATGCAAATAAAACTGTTGGACCAGACAAAGTATCACCGTGGATACTTAAAGAGGCAGCGCAGGCTCTCAGCGTGCCTCTGGCAATGATCTTTAATGAGTCACTTATGTCGGGAGAATTGCCCAGTTGCTGGAAGGAGGCAAATGTCGTACCGATCTTCAAGAAAGGTGATAGGGAGGAGGCACTTAACTACAGACCCGTATCACTGACAAGCATCCCCTGCAAAATACTTGAAAGAATAATTAGGCTAAGACTTGTTGAGCACCTGGAGAGCATTGGGTTTGTAAACAAGCACCAACATGGGTGCTGGACAGGGAAATCATGCCTAACAAACCTTTTAGAATTCTATGATAAAGTAACAAGGATAAGGCTGGGCAGACTGCATATTTCTTGACTGCCAAAAGCCCTTTGATACAGTACCGCACATGAGACTGCTATACAAACTTGAGAGGCAGGCAGGAGTAAGCGGAAGGAGCCAGAGGGTAATGGTAAGGGGCGAGAAGTCGGACTGGCGAACAGTAACAAGTGGAGTACCTCAAGGATCGGTGCTGGGACCAATCCTCTTTCTAATTTACGTAAATGATATGTTTACAGGAGTGGAATCATACATGTCAATGTTTGCGGATGACGCAAAATTAATGAGAAGAGTTTTGACAGACGAGGATTGTAGGATCCTCCAAGAGGACTTAAACAGATTGCAGAGATGGTCAGGGAAATGGCTACTGGAATTTAAAGCAGTAAATGTAAAGTTATGGAAATGGGATCAGGTGATAGGAGACCAAAGGGACAGTACACAATGAAGGGGAACAGCCTACCTGTAACGATTCGAGAAAGAGACCTGGGAGTGGATGTGACACCTAATCTAACTCCTGAGGCACATATAAATAGGATAACGACAGCAGCGTACTCTACACTGGCGAAAATTAGAACTTCATTCAGAAACCTAAATGAGGAGGCTTTTAGGGCGCTTTACACTGCCTACGTGAGACCCGTCCTAGAGTATGCCGCGCCATCATGGAGCCCCCACCTGAAGAAACACATAAAGAAACTGGAGAAGGTTCAGAGGTTTGCGACGAGGCTTGTCCCAGAGTTACGAGGGATGGGATATGAAGAGCGTCTGAAGGAACTGAACCTTACGACACTAGAGAAAAGAAGGGAGAGAGGAGATATGATAGGGACATATAAAATACTCAGGGGAATTGACAAAGTGGAAATAGATGAAATGTTCACACGTAATAATAACAGAACGAGGCGACATGGGTGGAAACTGGAAACGCAGATGAGTCACAGAGATGTTAGGAAGTTTTCTTTTAGCGTGAGAGTAGTGGAAAAATGGAATGCACTTGGGGAAAAGGTTGTGGAAGCAAATACTATTCATACTTTTAAAACTAGGTATGATAGGGAAATGGGACAGGAGTCATTGCTGTAAACAACCGATAGCTGGAAAGGCGGGATCCAAGAGTCAATGCTCGATCCTGCAAGCACAAATAGGTGAGTACAAATAGGTGAGTACACACGCACACATACACTGGGCTGGGCGGACTGCATTTTCTTGGATTGTCGGAAAGCTTTGACACAGTACCGCATAAGAGGCTGGTACATAAGCTGGAGAGACAGGCAGGTGTAGCTGGTAAGGTGCTCCAGTGGATAAGGGAGTACCTAAGCAATAGGAAGCAGAGAGTTACGGTGAGGGAAAAGACCTCCGATTGGCGTGAAGTCACCAGTGGAGTCCCACAGGGCTCTGTACTCGGTCCTATCTTGTTTCTGATATATGTAAATGATCTCTCGGAGGGTATAGATTCATTTCTCTCAATGTTTGCGGACGATGTCAAAATTATAGGAAGGATTAAGACAGAAGAGGACTGTTTGAGGCTTCAAGAAGAACTAGACAAGCTGAAGGAATGGTCGAACAAATAGTTGTTAGAGTTTAACCCAACCAAATGTAATGTAATGAAGATAGGTGTAGGGAGCAGGAGGCCAGATACAAGGTATCATCTGGGAGAGGAAATTCTTGAGGAGTCAGAAAAAGAAAAAACTTGGGGGTTGATATCACGCCAGACCTGTCTCCTGCAGCCCATATCAAGAGGATAACATCAGCGGCATATGCCAGGCTAGCTAACATACGAACGGCATTCAGAAACTTGTGTAAAGAATCATTCAGAACTTTGTATATCACATATGTCAGGCCAATCCTGGAGTATGCAGCCCCAGCATGGAGTCCATATCTAGTCAAGGATAAGACTAAACTGGAAAAGGTTCAAAGGTTTGCCACCAGACTAGTACCCAAGCTGAGAGGTATGAGCTACGAGGAGAGACTACGAGAATTAAACATCACTTCGCTGGAAGACAGAAGAGTTAGGGGGACATGATCACCACATTCAAGATTCTCAAGGGAATTGATAGGGTTGATAAAGACAGGCTATTTAACACAAGGGGCACACGCACAAGGGGACACAGGTGCAAACTGAGTGCCCAAATGAGCCACAGAGATATTAGAAAGAACTTTTTTAGTGCCAGAGTGGTTGACAAATGGAATGCATTAGGCAGCGATGTGGTGGAGGCTGACTCCATACACTGTTTCAAGTGTACATATGATAGAGCCCAATAGGCTCAGGAACCTGTACACCTGTTGATTGACGGTTGAGAGGCGGAACCAAAGAGCCAGAGCTCAACCCCCGCAAGCACAACTAGGCGAGTACACCATACTCGGGAGTCACACCATACACGGGAGAGTCACACCATACACGGGAGAGTCACACCATACAAGGGAGAGTCACACCATACACGGGAGAGTCACACCATACACGGGAGAGTCACACCATACAAGGGAGAGTCACACCATACAAGGGAGAGTCACACCATACACGGGAGAGTCACACCATACAAGGGAGAGTCACACCTTACAAAGGAGAGTCACACCATACACGGGAGAGTCACACCATACAAGGGAGAGTCACACCATACAAGGGAGAGTCACACCATACAAGGGAGAGTCACACCATACAAGGGAGAGTCACACCATACAAGGGAGAGTCACACCATACAAGGGAGAGTCACACCATACACGGGAGAGTCACACCATACAAGGGAGAGTCACATCATGCAAGGGTGAGTCACACCATACAAGGGTGAATCACACCATACAAGGGTGAGTCACACCATACATGGGTGAGTCACATCATACAAGGGTGAGTCACACCATACAAGGGTGAGTCACATCATACAAGGGAGAGTCACACCATACAAGGGTGAGTCACACCATACACGGGAGAGTCACACCATACACGGGAGAGTCACACTATACACGGGAGAGTCACACCATACAAGGTAGAGTCACACCATACACGGGAGAGTCACATCATACAAGGGTGAGTCACACCATACAAGGGTGAGTCACACCATACAAGGGTGAATCACACCATACAAGGGTGAGTCACACCATACAAGGGAGAGTCACACCATACACGGGAGAGTCACACCATACACTGGAGAGTCACACAATACAAGGGAGAGTCACACCATACACGGGAGAGTCACACCATACACGGGAGAGTCACACCATACACGGGAGAGTCACACCATACACGGGAGAGTCACATCATACAAGGGAGAGTCACACCATACAAGGGAAAGTCACACCATACACGAGAGAGTCACACCATACACGGGAGAGTCACACCATACAAGGGAGAGTCACGCCATACACGGGAGAGTCACACCATACACGGGAGAGTCACACCATACACGGGAGAGTCACACCATACAAGGGAGAGTCACACCATACAAGGGAGAGTCACACCATACACGAGAGAGTCACACCATACACGGGAGAGTCACACCATACAAGGGAGAGTCACACCATACAAGGGGACTCACACCATACCTTCACCATAACTCGTGGTGTCACAGTGAAACACCACAACCTGCCAGCCTGGAGCCTCACGACTCATAACAATAACAATAACAACAAGAGCACGATAATTTTCTTATTACAACACTTGAAAGAAGTTTAAATGGACATGATTCCTTCCAAGACTGGATATTGAGAGAACTTTTATTCTGTTTGAAGAATTTGATCAACTTACCAATAACATATTAAGCAAACCTGTGAAGGTGTTATTGTCATCAAGGTGGAATAGCTAAGGTGTATAAGAGTCGCTTTGTTAACACTTCCATTATTTTGCCTCAATGACATTATATCCTTCCTGTCTCGGTCTTGTGTATGTTCCTGCTCACATGGGAGGCATGGGAGAAGCAACACGCTCACATGGGAGGCATGGGAGAAGCAACACGCTCACATGGGAGGCATGGGAGAAGCAACACGCTCACATGGGAGGCGTGTGAGAAGCAACACGCTCACATGGGAGGCGTGTGAGAAGCAACACGCTCACATGGGAGGCGTGTGAGAAGCTACACGCTCACATGGGAGGCGTGTGAGAAGCAACACGCTCACATGGGAGGCGTGTGAGAAGCAACACGCTCACATGGGAGGCGTGTGAGAAGCAACACGCTCACATGAGAGGCGTGTGAGAAGCAACACGCTCACATGGGAGGCGTGTGAGAAGCAACACGCTCACATGGGAGGCGTGTGAGAAGCAACACGCTCACATGGGAGGCGTGTGAGAAGCTACACGCTCACATGGGAGGCGTGTGAGAAGCAACACGCTCACATGGGAGGCGTGTGAGAAGCTACACGCTCACATGGGAGGCGTGTGAGAAGCAACACGCTCACATGGGAGGCGTGTGAGAAGCAACACGCTCACATGGGAGGCGTGTGAGAAGCAACACGCTCACATGGGAGGCGTGTGAGAAGCAACACGCTCACATGGGAGGCGTGTGAGAAGCAACACGCTCACATGGGAGGCGTGTGAGAAGCAACACGCTCACATGGGAGGCGTGTGAGAAGCAACACGCTCACATGGGAGGCATGGGAGAAGCAACACGCTCACATGGGAGGCATGTGAGAAGCAACACGCTCACATGGGAGGCGTGTGAGAAGCTACACGCTCACATGGGAGGCGTGTGAGAAGCTACACGCTAACATGGGAGGCATGGGAGAAGCAACACGCTCACATGGGAGGCATGGGAGAAGCAACACGCTCACATTGGAGGCATGGGAGAAGCTACACGCTCACATGGGAGAAGCTACACGCTCACATGGGAGGCGTGTGAGAAGCAACACGCTCACATGGGAGAAGCAACACGCTCACTTGGGAGGCGTGTGAGAAGCAACACGCTCACATGGGAGGCGTGGGAGAAGCTACACGCTCACATGGGAGGCGTGTGAGAAGCTACACGCTCACATGGGAGGCGTGTGAGAAGCTACACGCTAACATGGGAGGCGTGTGAGAAGCTACACGCTCACATGGGAGGCGTGTGAGAAGCTACACGCTAACATGGGAGGCGTGGGAGAAGCAACACGCTCACATGGGAGGCGTGGGAGAAGCAACACGCTCACATGGGAGGCGTGTGAGAAGCTACACGCTCACATGGGATGCGTGTGAGAAGCAACACACTTTGACCCACTTCCGTAGCAACTTAGTACATTTAGTATACATCTTGAATAGATAAATAACAGTCTCCAGGCTGGCGGGAGATGTCTGGTGAGACGTGGCCCCTATTTTTTTATTATTATTATTATTATTTTCTACCACAGACGTGGCCACACATTTACAATGCTAACCAGAATATATACATTTTCTTCTGTCCTCCATGGACAGGGTTAGAGATGTGTTAAACATATAGTTCAAGGGTTTATTGAACACTCAACCACAGAAGGTGATTCGGTGCTTTTAAAATGCTAAGCTAACCTACATACGTAAATACATAGATACACAGATTTACGTATGCCCTACATAAAGTGTTTGATGTGTCTTTTACATAGTGTCATTAATGTACATTCACAAAGGTGAAATGTAATTCTGATCAGCTTCCATATATACTTTATACCCATACATATACATACACACACACACATATACATACATATATACACACACACATGCATTCACATACATTTGTCTCATTTACTCTGACAGGGTGAGGTAGCTGATAAAGAAACTAGTGTGCAATTAAGCACTTAATCACTGAAGGTCATGAAGGTGCTTTTACAAGCTCAGGTTATATAATTACATCATATATATACATTGTATGGTTGATATATTACATGGTCAATCTTGGATACAAGTCTAATATATCATCAAGTGTTCCAGTACTCATACAGTAATTACAGAGTTCAGCATACCTTAGCCCAGGAGGGCGAAAGTCAGTCAATATGGGACATTCTACAATATAATGTTCAAGTGAGTGCATGTTTTCTCGTTCACAAAGTTGACACATTGTGTACTCGACATTTGGGTTTTGAGAAAGCTGGCAGATACGTCTATATCCCAGGCGTATTCTGACCACTATAACATCACATTGCCGAGTTCTTGTTCTACCCCTATTGTTAACTGTTCGCCCCTGTTCACTCATCAGTAATTGCGGACAAGGTTGTAAACCTCTTAGGCGGTCGTGTTGCATTGGAACCCTAATGGTTCAGGAGTCATCTGCTTCAGTACTCACCAATGATAAACAAAATGTCTTCAGGTGATGTTAAACTGCACAATTGTATCTTAGTAAAACTGTAAAGATAATTTCATTTCAGACAGATACCTGTAATAAAGAAACCATACGACAAGCACATGCTCCTAAGGAGAGTTCAGTCGACTCCAGGAAGAAACATATGTTGAAACTGCATCACACCGGCTTAATGATCTTTTATGCAAAGCCTTCGACGACCCCCACGCTTATACTCCTATACTCTGGCACCTTTCAACCATCTCATACCATTAGCCACCACATTCTCCTTCTAGTCTGGTATGCGCGATAACCATCAATTTGTTAGTTAGCTATCTAATCAAACGATAGTAAATCGTTTTTGTCAACAATGTTTTATCAGCAGCCAAAACAGTGCATCTACAGACCTTCGGAACAATCAATACAGAGACACGTTTTCTTCGTGTTTTAAATTTGTGATATTGACAACTTCTGTGAAGAAGACGAACATGATGACACCGGGATCCGATGTTCGTCCTCCAGTTGGGTAGGTCTCATTTACCCTAATTCATGGCTGGCCAAGGCTCGTCACAGAATAAACGCTCACTAAACACTTACAAGAACAGTTTACACAATTTACAGCAGGAAACAGAACCTGTACTGGGCTTCTTTATAAACGTGACACTTAACTGGTCGACTCGTACACTTTAAATCCCGCAAGAGACACCCAAGTTTGCAGTATACATTATCACACTTGCATCAGCGACAGATTGCGTGCGTTGTGTAAGAGCAGCTTTAGGGAGCGCCACCTGTGGCAGGGTGCACACACACCAGCTCCTCTCCTGGGGACCCTAAGCCTACCCCAGCCCCTCCACCGGGACCCTACACACCTCCCACTCCTCTTACCGCTCCCCTCATCCTCCCCTCGGGCACCCTATCACTTACATGATCGATCAGCTTATTAGTTCACGTGTCCAAACTTTCCTGACACTCGGGCTATATTTAGATAATGGTGTGCCTTCTCATCCACTTCAAACTAAATGTTTGTATTCTTACGCTAAAACGCCTGTCGAATGAACAATATATTATAATTTATGACTTTATGTTCTTCACATGAAGAGCAAAAACAATGGAAGGAAGAGCAATCTATATGAGCAACGTCCATTCCATTCCCAGTCGGCTTACAAGCATCTTCTCTCTCAAAGGACATCTGTTTGTACGAAATAAAGAATTCTCGATAATTATACTGAACTTATACTTAATATCAACAAAATAATGCTAAGTTATGAAATACGTTTTTAGAATATCAGATGATTCCACTGTCTTAACATTTCATATGAAAATTGATTTATTTTATGACTAATTAAAAAGTTTGATATAACATTTACGAATAAAATATTTAAAAGTTCAATTAGTGGTCAGAATAATATATCTTGATGGACGCTTCACACACCGCTGGAGGCTTCACTTCACGCTGGAGGCTTCACTTCACGCTGGAGGCTTCACACATCGCAGGAGGCTTCACTCCACGCTGAAGGCTTCACACACCGCTGGAGGCTTCACTTCACGCTGGAGGCTTCATTCCACGCTGGAGGCTTCACACACCGCAGACTTCACGCTGGAAACTTCACACACCGCAGGAGGCTTCACTCCACGTTGGAGGCTTCACACACCGTTGGAGGCTTCAGTCCACGCTGGAGGCTTCACACCACGCTGGAGGTTTCACACACCGCTGGAGGCTTCACACACTGCTAAAGGCTTCACTCCACGCTGGAGACTTCACACACTGCTGGAGGCTTCACTCCACGCTGCAGGCTTCACACACCGCTGGAGGCTTCACACACTGCTAGAGGCTTCACTCCACGCTGGAGGCTTCACACACCGCTGGAGGCTTCACACACTGCTAGAGGCTTCACTCCACGCTGCAGGCTTCACACACCGCATGAGGCTTCACACACCGCTGGAGGCTTCACACACTGCTAGAGGCTTCACTCCACGCTGAAGGCTTCACACACTGCTGGAGACTTCACTCCGGGCTGGAGGCTTCATACCACGCTGAAGGCTTCACACACTGCTGGAGGCTTCACTCCACGCTGGAGGCTTCACACACCGTTGGAGACTTCAGTCCACGCTGGAGGCTTCACACCACGCTGGAGGTTTCACACACCACTGGAGGCTTCACACACTGCTAGAGGCTTCACTCTACGAGAGAGGCTTCACACACTGCTGGAGGCTTCACTCCACGCAAGAGGCTTCACACACCGCTGGAGGCTTCACACATCGCTGGAAGCTTCACACCGCTGGAGGCTTCACACATCGCTGGAGTCTACGCACACCGCTGGAGGCTTCACTCCACGCTGGAGGCTTCACACGACGCTGAAGGCTTCACACACCGCTGGAGGCTTTACACCACGTTGGAGGCTTCACACACCGCTGTAGGCTTCACTTCACGCTGGAGGCTTCACTCCACGATGGAGGCTTCACACACTGATGGAGGCTTCACTCCTCGCTTGAGGCTTCACTCCTCGCAGGAGGCTTCACACCACGCTGGAGGCTTCACACCAGGCTGGAGGCTTCACACCACGCTGGAGGCTTCACACCACGCTGGAGGCTTCACACCACGCTGGAGGCTTTACACACCGCTGAAGGTTTCACTCCACGCTGGAGGCTTCACTCCATCCTAGAGGCTTCACACACACCGCTGGAGGCTTCATACACCGCTGGACGCTTCACTCTATTCTGGAGGCTTCACACACCACTGGAAGCTTCACACCACGCTGGAGGCTTTACTCCACGCAGGAGGCTTCACACCACGCTAGAGGCTTCACACCACGCTGGAGGCTTCACACCACGCTGGAGGCTTCACACCACGCTGGAGGCTTCACACACCGCTGGAGGCTTCACACCACCTTAGAGGCTTCACACCACGCTGGAGGCTTCACCCACCGCTGATGGCTTCACACCACCTTAGAGGCTTCACACACCGCTGGAGGCTTCACACACCGCTGGAGGCTTCACACCACCTTAGAGGCTTCACACACCATTGAAGGCTTCACACCACCTTAGAGGCTTCACACCACGATGGAGGCTTCACCCACCGCTGAAGGCTTCACACCACCTTAGAGGCTTCACACACAGCTGGAGGCTTCACACCACCTTAGAGGCTTCACACACCGCTGAAGGCTTCACACCACCTTAGAGGCTTCACACACCGCTGGAGGCTTCACTCCACCTTAGAAGTTTCACATACCGCTGGAGGCTTCACACCACGTTGGAGGCTTCACACACCGCTGGAGGCTTCACACCACGTTGGAGGCTTCACATACCGCTGGAGGCTTCAAACCACGTTAGAGGCTTCACATACCGCTGGAAACTTCACACCACGCTGGAGGCTTCACCCACCGCTGAAGGCTTCACACCACGCTGAAGGCTTTACTCCACGCTGGAGGCTTCACACCACGCTGGAGGCTTCACACCACGCTAGAAGCTTCACACCACACTGGAGGCATCACGCCACGCTGGGGGCTTCACACACTGCTGGAGGCTTGACACCACGCTGGAGGCTTCACACCATGCTAGAGGCTTCACACCACGCTAAAAGCTTCACACTACACTGGAGGCTTCACGCCACGCTGGGGGCTTCACACCACGCTGGAGGCTTCACGCAACGCTGTGGGCTTCATTCCACGCTAGAGGCTTCACACCACGCTGGAGGCTTCACACCATGCTAGAGGCTTCAATCCACGCTGGAGGCTTCACACCACACTGGAGGGTTCACACCACGCTGGAGGCTACACGCAACGCTGGAAGCTTCACACAACGCTGTGGGCTTCATTCCACGCTAGAGGCTTCACGCCACCCTGTAGGCTTCCCGTCACGCTGGAGGCTTCACACCACGCTGAACGCTTCATGCCACGCTGGGGGCTTCACACACCGCTGGAGTCTTCACACACCGCTGGAGTCTTCACACCACGCTGGAGTCTTCACACCACGCTGGAGTCTTCACACACCGCTGGAGTCTTCACACCACGCTGGAGTCTTCACACCACGCTGGAGTCTTCACACACCGCTGGAGTCTTCACACCACGCTGGAGTCTTCACACACCGCTGGAGTCTTCGCACCACGCTGGAGTCTTCACACCACGCTGGAGTCTTCACAGCACGCTGGAGTCTTCACACCACGCTGGAGTCTTCACACACCGCTGGAGTCTTCACACCACGCTGGAGTCTTCACACAACGCTGGAAGCTTCACACCACGCTGGAGTCTTCACACCACGCTGGAGTCTTCACACCACGCTGGAGTCTTCACACCACGCTGGAGTCTTCACACACCGCTGGAGTCTTCACACCACGCTGGAGTCTTCACACACCGCTGGAGTCTTCGCACCACGCTGGAGTCTTCACACCACGCTGGAGTCTTCACACCACGCTGGAGTCTTCACACCACGCTGGAGTCTTCACACACCGCTGGAGTCTTCACACCACGCTGGAGTCTTCACACCACGCTGGAGTCTTCACACACCGCTGGAGTCTTCACACCACGCTGGAGTCTTCACACACCGCTGGAGTCTTCACACCACGCTGGAGTCTTCACACACCGCTGGAGTCTTCACACCACGCTGGAGTCTTCACACACCGCTGGAGTCTTCGCACCACGCTGGAGTCTTCACACCACGCTGGAGTCTTCACACCACGCTGGAGTCTTCACACACCGCTGGAGTCTTCACACCACGCTGGAGTCTTCACACACCGCTGGAGTCTTCACACCACGCTGGAGTCTTCACACACCGCTGGAGCTTTCACACAACGCTGGAGTCTTCACACAACGCTGGAGTCTTCACACACCGCTGGAGTCTTCACACAACGCTGGAGTCTTCACACCACGCTGGAGTCTTCACACCACGCTGGAGTCTTCACACACCGCTGGAGTCTTCACACACCGCTGGAGTCTTCACACACCGCTGGAGTCTTCACACAACGCTGGAAGCTTCACACCACGCTGGAGTCTTCACACCACGCTGGAGTCTTCACACCACGCTGGAGTCTTCACACCACGCTGGAGTCTTCACACCACGCTGGAGTCTTCACACCACGCTGGAGTCTTCACACCACGCTGGAGTCTTCACACCACGCTGGAGTCTTCACACGCCGCTGGAAGCTTCACACACCGCTGGAGTCTTCACACACCGCTGGAAGCTTTACACACCGCTGGAGTCTTCACACCACGCTGGAGTCTTCACACACCGCTGGAGTCTTCACACACCGCTGGAAGCTTCACACACCGCTGGAGGCTTCGCACCACGCTGGAGTCTTCACACCACGCTGGAGTCTTCACACACCGCTGGAGTCTTCACACACCGCTGGAATCTTCACACACCGCTGGAGGCTTCACACACCGCTGGAGGCTTCACACACTGCTGGAAGCTTCACACCACGCTAGGGGTGGAAAGCGGCCAGTGTGGTGTTTAAACTGAGAGAAAGTAGGAGAGGAGGGAGCGGTAGTGTGTAAAGTGTGTGGACAAAGACAGGGACGCTCGCGGGAGCATTACAGCGACACTGTCAGAAAAAGTGAGCCCTTTAGAGATAAATCTAAACTCACGCTGCATGAAATCTGAAATACTTCCACTGTATCCGTGTTTCGTTTCCAGTAGATAACTGACATGAGATTATGAGAAACTGTTTAGTGTGAAGACTACTAATAAGCAGCAGCTCTTCTACGATCTTATAATATCCTCATATATAAATATTTTATTTTTAAGCAACCTACCGTTAATGTAAAATTATTTATGTAAGTTTAGATATTGTAACTTTTGGGTACCTAGTTGATGATTTATGTTATAATCATATAACTAGTATAATAATTTATGTAGGTATAGATATTGTAACTTTTTTGTACCTAGTTGACGCTATCAATACAAGGCGTGAAAATTAAATGAAATTGTTTTGTGTAAAATCTTTGCTGAGGTCTATTTAAGGTCTTTTTTATTACAGTATGTAATCTTTATTTGTGCTACCGCATAATACAGGATGAATATGTGGTGCACAATAAACTTCCGCTCACAGGATGAGTATGGGGTGCACAATAAACTACCGCTCACAGGATGAGTATGGGGTGCACAATGAACTTCCGCTCACAGGATGAGTATGGGGTGCACAATGAACTTCCGCTCACAGGATGAGTATGGGGTGCACAATGAACTTCCGCTCACAGGATGAGTATGGGGTGCACAATAAACTACCGCTCACAGGATGAGTATGGGGTGCACAATGAACTTCCGCTCACAGGATGAGTATGGGGTGCACAATGAACTACCGCTCACAGGATGAGTATGGGGTGTACAATGAACTTCCGCTCACAGGATGAGTATGGGGTGCACAATGAACTACCGCTCACAGGATGAGTATGGGGTGCACAATGAACTACCGCTCACAGGATGAGTATGGGCTGCACAATATACTACCGCTCACAGGATGAGCATGGGGTGCACAATGAACTTCCGCTAACAGGATGAGTATGGGGTGCACAATGAACTTCCGCTCATAGGATGAGTATGGGGTGCACAATGAACTTCCGCTCACAGGATGAGTATGGGGTGCACAATGAACTTCCGCTCACAGGATGAGTATGGGGTGCACAATGAACTTCCGCTCACAGGATGTGCCAGAAAAATTCATGCCTTTTTTTAAATTTAATGAATTTTGGGGGGCAAGTCGATGGTAATCCCCTCTCCCCAGTTTTGAGCAATTTGTACATGGAGTTTTGTTCAACAAAAATCTTGTCCATGATTTTACCCTCTAATGTGGTGTGGTAACATTACCACTGTCTTTTCCACACCTCATAAAACGGAGGAAAGGGTCCTGAAAGATATTGTTAATAGGAACGTTAGCCCTATAGACAAAAATCAGAAGGTACAATTGACGATTTACTATAAAACCAAGAAAACGGCCAACCTACTCATGAGAAATTCTCCAGACGCAAAGCAGAACGCCTTAAAAGAGACCAACGTCGTCTATGCCTTCAAATGCCCACTTGGGGACTGTAAGCCTCAAAGAACTCAGTATATAGGCAAGACAACAACATCTCTTTCCAGGCGATTAACGATGCATAAGCAACAGGGCTCCAATAAGGAACATATAGTCTCTTCCCACAACCAGACCATCACCAGAGAAGTCTTAACAAAAAACACGGAAATCATCGATAGATACAGCGATAGCAGGCGGCTTGACATCTGCGAGGCACTACACATCAAGAAGTCATCACTAGCAATCAACAGCCAATTAATGCACAACTATATTCTACCCACTTCAAGACTCCGCACCAATATAGAAGCATCAAGAGGATATATGGGCCAATAGGCCCTTTGCAGTTACTTCCATTCTTCCCTCTCATTTATCCAATTAATGCCCATTGCTCCGTGTTCTGTCTTGTGTTGAAAGTTTGTTCACCTCATCCAAAACTGTTGCAACATATCACCTCACCCAAATGCGAGTATATAAGACAAACTGTTTAAAACGTTAGCATAGCAAGACTCTGTTTTCAGGTTACAGTTGTGTGTGCAAAACTAAAGTCTTTGAAAATGTAATAAGTTATTACGAAACGCGTTCAAGCGTCGCGTCAGACTAGAAATAAAAATGAATTTTGGAGAATTGATTTTTCAATTACCATCGACAGTAAAAAGAAACATAAGAAATATTGAGAAAATTCGTGTTAGAATTATTAATCTTATATATATATATATATATATATATATATATATATATATATATATATATATATATATATATATATATATATATATATATATATATATATATTAGTCTTTCTTGAAAACATATGTTGTTGAATATGACCGATAGGGTAAGATTAATGATTCTAACACGAATCTTCTTAATATTTCTTATAGAGAATATTTTCTAATTTTTGTAGAAAACGGCCAACCTATTCATGAAGAACTCTCCAGACACCAAACGGAACGCCTTGAAAGAAACCAACGTCGTCTATGCCTTCATATGGCCACTTGGGGACTGTCAGCCCCAAAGATCTCAGTATACAAGCTAGTCAGCATCGTCTCTTTCTAGGCGATTAACAATGCACAAACAACAGGGCTCCATCAAGGAGCCTATAATTTCCTCACACAACCAGACCATCACCAGAGAAATCTTAACAAGCAACACAGAAATCATGGATAGATACAGTGACAGCAGGAGACTCAACATCAGCCAGGCCCTACACATCAAAAAGTCAATACCAACAATCAACAGCTAATTAACACATAATTACTTTCTACCCACGTCAAGACCCCAAACCAAAACAGAAGCAAGAAGAGAAAATACGCAATGTACCCATTGATTCGTGTTCTGACTATGTAAAATTCTTTACCCATTTGTGTTCTTTCACCTCACCCAAAAACATTTGTCATATCACCTCAGCCAAAAACGAATATAGGCATGAAACAGAGTTTGTACAAATTTGTCTTTGAAAATTTAAAGTCTCTTGAGAAACGCTTCTAGGCGTTAGACTATAAATAAAATGTGATAATGAACTTTGGAGAGTTAATTTTTCAATTACCCTCGACAGTGAAGACAAACGTAAGAAATATTGAGAAGATTCGTGTTAGAATCATTAATCTTACCCTGTCGGTCATATTCAACAATATATATATATATATATATATATATATATATATATATATATATATATATATATATATATATATATATATATATATATATATATATATATATATATATTAGTATATTTTGATAGCAGTCTTTCCTGTAGACATATATTATTAAATATGACCGAAAAAGTAAGATTAATAATTCTAACACGAATTTTCTCAATCTTTCGTACATTTCGTTTCACTGTTGGAGGTAAATCAAAAATCAATTCTCCAAAATTCATTTTTATTTCTAGTCTGACGCGACACGAGCGCGTTTCGTAAAACTTATTACATTTTCAAAGACTTTAGTTCACAAATACACAACTGAATAGAACTTACGCATCTCCGATTTTATATCTACATTTGAGTGAGGTGGAAGGGGTGATGTGGCATTAACACAAGACAGAACAAGATGCGGTATTAATAGGGTATTAATTTCATCAACACAAGACAGAACAAGAGTATTAATAGGGTATTAATTTCATCAACACAAGACAGAACACGAAACAATGGATATTGAATAGAAGTGTTTGTAGAAAGCCTATTGGTCCATATTTCTTGATGCTTCTATATTGGAGCGGAGTCTTGAGGTGGGTAGAATATAGTTGTGCAATAATTGGCTGTTGATTGCTGGTGTTGACTTCTTGATGTGTAGTGCCTCGCAAACGTCAAGCCGCCTGCTATCGCTGTATCTATCGATGATTTCTGTGTTGTTTACTAGGATTTCTCTGGCGATGGTTTGGTTGTGGGAAGAGATTATATGTTCCTTAATGGAGCCCTGTTGCTTATGCATCGTTAAACGCCTAGAAAGAGATGTTGTTGTCTTGCCTATATACTGGGGTTTTTGGAGCTTACAGTCCCCAAGAGGGCATTTGAAGGCATAGACGACGTTAGTCTCTTTTAAAGCGTTCTGTTTTGTGTCTGGAGAGTTTCTCATGAGTAGGCTGGCCGTTTTTCTGGTTTTATAGTAAATCGTCAGTTGTATCCTCTGATTTTTGTCTGTAGGGATAACGTTTCTATTAACAATATCTTTCAGGACCCTTTCCTCCGTTTTATGAGCTGTGGAAAAGAAGTTCCTGTAAAATAGTCTAATAGGGGGTATAGTTAGTTGTCTCTTCAGAGGTTGCATGGCTTTTCACTTTCCTTCTTATGATGTCTTCGACGAAACCATTGGAGAAGCCGTTATTGACTAGGACCTGCCTTACCCTACAGAGTTCTTCGTCGACTTGCTTCCATTCTGAGCTGTGGCTGAGAGCACGGTCGACATATGCGTTAACAACACTCCTCTTGTACCTGTCTGGGCAGTCGCTGTTGGCATTTAGGCACATTCCTATGTTTGTTTCCTTAGTGTAGACTGCAGTGTGGAAACCTCCGCCCTTTTCCATGACTGTTACATCTAGAAAGGGCAGCTTCCCATCCTTTTCCATCTCGTAAGTGAAACGCAGCACGGAACTCTGCTCAAATGCCTCCTTCAGCTCCTGCAGATGTCTGACATCAGGTACCTGTGTAAAAATGTCGTCAACATACCTGCAGTATATGGCCGGTTTCAAGTTCATGTCGACTAAGACTTTTTGCTCGATGGTACCCATGTAGAAGTTTGCAAACAGGACACCTAGGGGAGAACCCATGGCGACCCCATCTACTTGCTTATACATGTGCCCATCCGGGCTCAAGAAGGGTGCCTCTTTAGTACAAGCTTGGAGTAGTTTCCTCAGAATATTTTCTAGTATGTCAAGAGGAGTACAGGCTGGATCACGATACACTCTGTCGGCTATCATTCCGATTGTCTCGTCCACAGGTACGTTGGTAAACAGCGATTCTACGTCCAACGAGGCTCTTATCCCTGTGGCCCGTGTGCCCCGCAGTAAGTCAACAAATTCCTTTGGAGACTTCAGGCTGAAGGCGCAAGGAACATAAGGAGTCAGCAGGCCGTTGAGTCGCTTCGCCAGTCTGTACGTGGGTGTGGGTGTCTGGCTAATGATTGGCCGAAGTGGGTTTCCAGGCTTGTGCGTCTTGACATTTCCATACGTCTTGACATACCAGAAAATATTCTGAGGAAACTACTCCAAGCTTGTACTAAAGAGGCACCCTTCTTGAGCCCGGATGGGCACATGTATAAGCAAGTAGATGGGGTCGCCATGGGTTCTCCCCTAGGTGTCCTGTTTGCAAACTTCTACATGGGTACCATCGAGCAAAAAGTCTTAGTCGACATGAACTTGAAACCGGCCATATACTGCAGGTATGTTGACGACATTTTTACACAGGTACCTGATGTCAGACATCTGCAGGAGCTGAAGGAGGCATTTGAGCAGAGTTCCGTGCTGCGTTTCACTTACGAGATGGAAAAGGATGGGAAGCTGCCCTTTCTAGATGTAACAGTCATGGAAAAGGGCGGAGGTTTCCACACTGCAGTCTACACTAAGGAAACAAACATAGGAATGTGCCTAAATGCCAACAGCGACTGCCCAGACAGGTACAAGAGGAGTGTTGTTAACGCATATGTCGACCGTGCTCTCAGCCACAGCTCAGAATGGAAGCAAGTCGATGAAGAACTCTGTAGGGTAAGGCAGGTCCTAGTCAATAACGGCTTCTCCAATGGTTTCGTCGAAGACATCATAAGAAGGAAAGTGAAAAGCCATGAAACCTCTGAAGAGACAACTAACACAACACCTATACCCCCTATTAGACTATTTTACAGGAACTTCTTTTCCACAGCTCATAAAAAGGAGGAAAGGGTCCTGAAAGATATTGTTAATAGAAACGTTATCCCTACAGACAAAAATCAGAGGATACAACTGACGATTTACTATAAAACCAGAAAAACGGCCAGCCTACTCATGAGAAACTCTCCAGACACAAAACAGAACGCTTTAAAAGAGACTAACGTCGTCTATGCCTTCAAATGCCCTCTTGGGGACTGTAAGCTCCAAAAAACCCAGTATATAGGCAAGACAACAACATCTCTTTCTAGGCGTTTAATGATGCATAAGCAACAGGGCTCCATTAAGGAACATATAATCTCTTCCCACAACCAAACCATCGCCAGAGAAATCCTAGTAAACAACACAGAAATCATCGATAGATACAGCGATAGCAGGCGGCTTGACGTTTGCGAGGCACTACACATCAAGAAGTCAACACCAGCAATCAACAGCCAATTATTGCACAACTATATTCTACCCACCTCAAGACTCCGCTCCAATATAGAAGCATCAAGAAATATGGACCAATAGGCTTTCTACAAACACTTCTATTCAATATCCATTGTTTCGTGTTCTGTCTTGTGTTGATGAAATTAATACCCTATTAATACCGCATCTTGTTCTGTCTTGTGTTAATGCCACATCACCCCTTCCACCTCACTCAAATGTAGATATAAAATCGGAGATGCGTAAGTTCTATTCAGTTGTGTATTTGTGAACTAAAGTCTTTGAAAATGTAATAAGTTTTACGAAACGCGCTCGTGTCGCGTCAGACTAGAAATAAAAATGAATTTTGGAGAATTGATTTTTGATTTACCTCCAACAGTGAAACGAAATGTACGAAAGATTGAGAAAATTCGTGTTAGAATTATTAATCTTACTTTTACTGTTTTATATTTACCCTCAGTGTTCCTTGAAAATTCGGTACCATCACTGAAGAGTACTGGTGCATGCAAATGACATAGGAGAATAAAGTATACCCTTGTCTGAGTGTCGATAAGGTTCACTCAACATGTTGATTCAATGTTACTTGAACATGTTTTGCAAACCGAGATAGAGAGAGAACAGGAGGGTTACCAAGAGATGAGACTGATATAGGAGAAATATGAAGAATGAGAAGGTAGGGAGATAATGTGAGGAATATATGTATATATATATATATATATATATATATATATATATATATATATATATATATATATATATATATACATATATATATATATATATATATATATATATATATATATATATATATATATATATATATATGTATATATATATATATATATATATATATATATATATGTATATATATATATATATATATATATATATATATATATATATATATATATATATATATACATTTTTCGTCTCTTTTATATCTTTGTTAAAGGACAATAGACACACGGGGGCAGGAGGATGGCAACCTGCAACAATGACGCTGAACTAAAACATAGACGGAGGCCGGAGCAGCCAGCAGACAAAGCAGGTAAGCTTAATAGCGCTTTATCAATTCATGGCGTCCCGCGCAGCCACTTAGGGATCAGCAATGAATATATATCAAGGTGTGGTGGAGGGCGGCGGGCAGTCGCTGCTGGTCGACCATACACCGACCACAGACGACCACATCCACGCCACCACAACCCTGCATATTAAACCTAACTCGTTTGGACCAGCACTCAAGGGGGGAAAAAAAAGTGATGGCGATAGAATGCTTTTTGTATATTAATTGGATTAGTATGCGACTCCATGGCGTCTGGCTGCCGGAGCTTGATAATGATGGCTGTAAAATAGGTGCCCCTGAGGGAACGACAGTCCTTCTGTTGCCTCACGTTAGAGGCGATATTAGCTAGTCCTACGCTATTACATTATCTCTATAGCCTTAATTAATCGTTAGAAGGACTTATTAGCCAACTGGATACACTGTAGAGGGTAATTATTAATTAATTATTTAATCAATTTGTAAGCATCGCCAGAAACTTAGGTGAGGAGTGAATATTAAGACGACCATTGATCCTGGCCACAGTGTAGACCCGCGTTCCTGGCCACAGTGTAGACCCGCGCTCCTGGCCACAGTGTTGACCCACGCTCCTGGCCACAGTGTGGACCCGCTCTCCTGGCCACAGTGTAGACCCGCGTTCCTGGCCACAGTGTAGACCCGCGCTCCTGGCCACAGTGTAGACCCGCTCTCCTGGCCACAGTGTGGACCCGCTCTCCTGGCCACAGTGTAGACCCGCTCTCCTGGCCACAGTGTAGACCCGCTCTCCTGGCCAC